>NC_053169.1:80222388-80247388 GCF_016835505.1 Polypterus senegalus | reverse complement strand
CAAGTTGTTATATTGTTTTTGTACTTTTTGTACTTATGTTTAAACATTAACAGTGCAGGTTAGAAAAACTCTGTGTACCCCTAAGCTAATGAGTTCAACAAAAGCTAACTGGTGTCAGGAGTTGGCAAACCAAGAGTCCAACCAGTGAAACAAGATTGGAGGTGTGGTGTAGAGATACTTTGACAAATACAGAACAACTCGATCATTTTTAGTTTGATATTCACAAGAAGAATCTGCTGATGTGAAGCATTTCTTTCAAATAAGAGATATCAGAAGATCTAAAATCAAGAATTGTTGATCTAAATGAATACACAAAGATCTGATGTGCAGCTACCAGAAGTGCACGCTTGAGGTTATTGCTGCCAAAGGTGGTTCGACTAGTTATTAAACGCAAGGGTTGGTTTAGTTTTTCTACAGCAAACTGTGAATGTTTGAGTGTGTTCAATAAAGACATGAAAGATTATAATTGTTTGTATTATTTTAAGCCTTTCGTGTTTGTGTGTATTTGCTACTTAAATGAAGATCAGATCATATTTTATGACCAGTTAATGCAGTGAACCAGGTAATTCCAAATGGTTCACATACTTTTTTTTTAGCCACATTAGATGTTTTCTACATGGGCAGAGGTGAAAAAGGGTTAGGGTTAATACTCTCAAAAAGAGTAAAACTGCTTGATTGAAGTTTGCTAGAAATTGGGATTCAGAACCAGATTTTCTATAACTATGTAAGTTATCTGGACAGGTGAGCCTGAATATTTTGACACAGTTCGATGCAAAATGAAAATTTGCTTTTCAATAGAAACACCTGGTGTATTGTGTGGGGAAAATCTGCCTATACCACCACAGCACTTTGTTATGGGGTAGGAGAGGAGGTCATCAGTATAGCTTTACTTCTTTATTTTTATGTTTAGTTATCTGGGTAGAAGACCCAAGGAATTGGCAATCATTGTCATGCCCCCTTCAGACCATGAGAGAAAGATGGACAGACTCACACGTTAAGATTTAATAGTTAATGAATTAATTCTAATTAGTACCTTTCCAGCAGTGAAATATGTATGTTTATAAAGTGGTGTGCAAAAGTATTCTATCCCCTTGAAAGTTATCCTATTTTTCTTTATGATAAAAGATTTGTCCACATATTTATCCATTCAGTATTTTTATTGTGAACTTTTATGCTGTAACAATACATTTCCAAAGTCAAAGTAATTTTTTTTTCTAGATCTGTAACTGAAGAAGAAAAACTCCAAAGTTACTGTTTGCATTAAGTGTTAAATCTTGGTGCTTTGGAAGCTCCAGGTTTACACAAATGACACATTAATCGTAAACAACCCAAAAGTAACAGTCATTTGACCATAATTAAACATATTTAGGTACTATGTACTGCCTGTGAGTCCTTTATATCTATCTGGATATAAAAAGCATTGTTTTTAAGGCCCATAGTCTTTGTTGGACAATAACTGCAAAAATGAAGACAAAGGAGCATTATGCTGATGTGAAAAACAAACTCATTGAAATGTACAAGGCAGGAAATTGCTACAAAAAATATTGAAGAGTTTGAATATCCTGTTAAGCACTACTGGATCCATCATCAGTAGGTGGATTGTTCATCATGGCACCCAAACCCTTACTAGAATAGGCTGTCCCACAAAACTAAACATCAGAGCAAGACATAGACTAGTGAGAATGAGTAATAAAAAATTCAACCATCACTGACAAAAGTCTGCGGTGCTCTCTGGCTGAAACTGGAGTAATGGTGGCAATAAAGAAGACATTCCTTAAGAAGTTCCACATAAAAGCACAAATGGCAGTTTACTATAAAGCATGAGAAAGACCCAGTTAAGATGTGGCAGAAGAGTTTATAGTTAGATGAAACGAAAATAGAACTTTCTAGCCAGACCTCAAAGAGGTACCATACCAATGATGAAATTTGAACCCTAACTTAAGGTTCTTGCCATCTAGATCAGGGGAGCAAACAGTCAAAACAGATTAACTCCCCCAGTTCCTCCATCAAATTGACCTCCCGGCCAGGTAAGGAACCTGAACCTGTTCCAACAGGGACGCCAGCATAAGTAGTTGTCTGGCAAGAACCATCTTTTTTTTTTTTCTTGGCTTTTCTTTGCCTTGACCTTTGGTCTAGGCAATGAACTGGAACCTAATGATGTTTATTACTATAATATGTATAATTGTGTGTATATGTGTATATATGGCCCTGACCCGGCCGGGACACCCAGGAGGACCAGAGGAGGGCTTATGCCTTCCCCAGTTCATGTGGGGACGACTGCCCTGGTACCTTTGGGGGCTACGGGTACAGAGCTTTGAAGCTCAACCCTGTAGGGGCCAGTTGTCACCGCCAGGGGGTGCCCCTATGCCTTTGAAGCCCTGGACCTTAGCATTTCCACCAGACCTGGTAATGCAGGGGGGAAGCGGAGCAGGGACACCCGGAGTGCTTCCGGGGATGCAGCCGGCACTTCAGCCACACTGGGGAGTGTCGGTGGAAGATTGCCAGAACACATCTGGAGCACATCCGGGGGAATATAAAAGGGGCCACCTCCCTTCATACAATGACTAGAGTCGGGTGTAAGAGGACGAGGTCTCTGGAGGAGGCAAGGAGGCGGCCTGAAGGAAGAGACAAGACATTGTATTGTGGCCAGGACTTCGGGGTGTGTGGCACTTATTACCTGCATACTGTAGTGTAAATAGATGTGTTATATATATATATCTCAGACAGGCGGACATGTTGTTCTCAAACTGCCACACGTTTATTATCCAATCATATATACAAGTATTTGGTCACTCAGACCCAGTCTCATGTCCACAAACCCCAAAGTCATAATCCTGGCCACAATATGCCTTTCTTCAGGCCGCCTCCACTCTCCTCTCTTGCCTTGTCCTGCCTCCACCCGACTCCAGCGCTGAATGAATGGAGACGGCCCCTTTAAAACAGTCCCCGGATGAGCCCCAGGTGTTCCCGGCATTCCTCCTCTGGCCTTCCGGCAGCTCTGCGGGTGCCGTCCTAAATCTTCCCCCCAGCACTTCCTGGTGTGGCGGAAGCGATGGGGTAACAGGTGCCCAAGGCATTGGGGCGCCTCCTGGCCCCCAGAGCAACCAGGAAGGCGGCCCCCACGTGATCCAGGGTGGGCTCTGACCCTCTTCCGGTCCCTCACGGTGTCCCGGCCGGGTCGTTGCCCCTGGCATCCCTGACAGTGTATGTATATGTGTATATATATATATATATATATATATATATATATATATATATATATATATATTCTATGTGTAACGGTCATAATTGAATCCTACTTACGTACATATAAACGTCCATAGCCTACAGCTTGGTCGCCATGTGAGGCGGCATTGTGTCCCTCATCGCCACACCTCCCACGTAGTTGGCTGCCTGCCTATATTGCGTCCCCCATCCCCATGCCTCCCACGTAATTGACTACCTGCCCATATAAGGCTGTCCATCGCGCCGGTCTCTTCATTCCCTTCTTTTCTTCACTAAGGTATTCACGTCTCCTTGCAGATAACTGCAGCCTTTTTATTTAATCCACGGCTTCTCCGCTGTTTTATTGTTCGTTTATTACGATGCGAAGTTATCGATGAAGGCGGTTGTATGCTTACAATGCTTGACAGATGCCGAATGTCACTTTAAGACAAGTCCTGCAAATACTAACATTATTGAAACAAACCATGAAACTCAAACCGATTATGACAGCAGCAATCCAAGCTGTGAGAAAACAGTAAAAAGGAGGCGTGTCAGACGTCGTGGTACATTTTCTGATGCAGCTAGACAGAAACAACTTTGTGACGCTGCCGCCAAATACTCACAGAAAAATCCACAAGTTAATAGACACGCTGTCGCTAAATACTCGCAGGCAATTCCACAAGTTCATAGACACGCTGCCGCTAAATATTCACAGGCAAATCCAAAAGTTAATACCGGGAATGCCTGTTAAACATCTTAGATTCATGAGTAGCGATTTGGATAGTGAAATGTCTATCGAGGTGCTCACCATTGATCAAAGAACTGTAACTTACTGAGTGGCTTCCATGCCCGGAGATGCCGACTGCCTTTTACATTCTCTGTAATTGCTTACAACGATTGGCGCTAAATACTTGCAGGCAGTTCCACAACTTAATACCGGGAATGCCTGTTAAACATCTTAGGTTCACTGTTTTTGAGGAAAGAGAGGAGGATGGATTTTGTTTACAAATAATTGGAATTTTGGGTGAGTAAAATGTTGCGATTTTCCTAAATAATATTGCAAGTTTATGAGTTATTATTGATGTTTTTTATGTGTGTCGTGGCTGTAGCTGCAGTAGAAAGGAACTTGTTCACCCCTGGTTTGTCTATTCAATAAAGGCATTTATTGTGGCTACCGGAGTTATCTACCCGCCCCTCAAAAACTAATATGCAGAAATACAGTATAAAGAGCCACTGCATCGCAGATAGAATCGCAACATTTTATTCACCAAAAATTTGGATTATTTGTAAACAAAATCCATCTTCCTCTCTTTCCTCAAAAACAGTTCAATCACTCTGTTGAAAGGATTATCCGTGCGCCTCAGTTCCATCAAAAAGCCTCTTTCTATCGCCATCGAAGCAAATGCTGAAAATTGAACCTACGGCTTCTATCTAATCAATGGGTCTGAATACGGTGATATCGCCGTATGCCTGCTAGAGGGCCATACTGACACCAACTCAAAATCTGATTGGTTGAAGCAACAGGTTAATCAACATTTATTTTGTGTTAGAGTGCCTGCACAACGGATTTTAAAGTCCTCTCTGCCTGGCAACAAATGATGGCTGAAATGTGATTGGTTAAATGCTTTAATACGAAAATACATGCCTGGAAGCAGCACAACCATCGGAAAAGCTATGAAAGGAAGCGGACAGACTATTTGGAATTATTTAATAAGTATTCATGGACAAAATATAATTAACATCAGTTTGTGATTCAGATATTTTTACTTATGAATATGCTAAGCACAGTCCTTCACCCACGAATATTTACCTTATGTGGGCAGGCACTCAATTACGTGGGAGGCGTGATGACGCGACACGTAACTCCGCCTCCCACGGCCATCGAGTTGCAGTCTATTACAGTATATGGACGAAAAAATAGGTTCCATTTTGACCATTACGCGTAGAACTTCGAAAAGAAACCTGCCCAACTTTTGTAAGTAAGCTGTAAGGAATGAGCCTGCCAAATTTCAGCCTTCTACCTACATGGGAAGTTGGAGAATTAGTGATGAGTGAGTGAGTGAGTGAGGGCTTTGCCTTTTATTAGTATAGATCAAACGCTCACTCCGCAACAGACAACTAAAGCCGTGAGGTCCGAATATCCCTTTTAGATTAGCAGGCACCCCTTCTGTAACAATAGGATTGTTAAGCCTTATGATAATATTCCTGCACGGAGGGTTTAGAGAGACAAACGTTCCTCCGTGCGGGAACATTATCATAAGGCTTAACAATCCTATTGTTACACCTTCTACGTGCACCCAACCGTCCTTATTACGTAGTCTTCCTTGCTTTACCGCTGGCTGCTTCTTTCTATTCACTTTCCCAGCTCTTTATTTAAACAGTTTTTCTTCTCACTTTTCTGCTTCTTCGCTATCTTCTCCCTTTTCGTTCAAAATACGCGCCACCTTGCCTTTAGCGATTTGGGTAGTGAACACTTCGATGAATGAAACCTGTTATCTTTACAACGGTTGACAAACACGGAATGTAACTTGAACACAACATGTCCTCCAAATACGAACCTAATTAAAAAAAATAATGATAATCAAATCCTTGATGACAGCAACACTCATTAGAGTCACAAAACATACATATACAGTGGAACCTCGGTTTACGAGTAACTTGGTTTACTAGTGTTTTGCAAGATGAGCAAAAATTTTTTGTAAATTTTGACTTGATAAACGAGCGATGTCTTGCAATACGAGTAGTATGGATACACTTTGTCTGCTGAGCGTCATGTGATCACAACTGAGCTGATGGTTCTTCTCTCTCTCCTTATCTCGCTCGCCCAGTGCGCCTCTCTCTCTCTCTCTCTCTCTCTCTCTCTCTCCTTATCTCGCTCGCTCACTCACCCAGCGCGTCTCTCTCCTTCCTTATCTTGCTCGCCCAGCGTGTCTCTCTCTCCTTATCTCGCTCACTCGCTCGCCTGTCTCTCTCTCTCTCTCTCTCTCTCTGGCAATCGTCTCCTGTTCTCCGTCTGAGTCTGTGTGCCTCACTCATATAGTCAACATCCGTACGAGCGTATACTGTTTACTACAGCATTGTGACTGTGTGTGTGCGCGTGCTGTGAAGTGCGAGTCCCCATCTTGCTCCCCAAAACACAAAGCTGAGTCTCAGTACTTTAACACTAGCTTCATTCAGCTTGAAACAGCAACAGCGCTGTTATTTATTGTAGCGGGATCTTTATAATGTTCCTTGTATGACCCATTGACGACAGGCGCTTATAGCATGTCTGCGATCTTTTTGGATGCGCTTATACGACGAACTGCTACAGCTGGGAGACTGCGATTGATTTGGGACGCTCTTCGCGTGTCGTCCGTTGGGTGGAATCCCAAATGAGTTTAGAAACTCACACCAGCCATGATTCTTTTTAAAGGTAAAGTGCAGGTTAATTTGTATTATGTATTTTACTTTATATTTTGTATTAATCATTTTTATATGAATAGTTTTGGGTTGTGGAACAAATCATCTGAGTTTCCATTATTGCGAGCACGTTTCTGGAACGAATTATGCTCGCAAACCGAGGTTCCACTGTATATATATATATATATATATATATATATATATATATATATATATATATATATATATATATATGTATGCCCCTAGTGGCTTGTCAATATATTATATATATATATATATATATATATAATATATTGACAAGCCACTAGGGGGCGTACAGCCACCCTTTCCCGCACGTACACACACATGCAGGACACAGGTTCAACTCAACACCCTTATTTATTTACCGCAACACATCTATATACAGTCCCTTCTTACTGCCAGTCCATCCGCCTCCACTTCTCCTCAGGCTTTGTCTTCTTCTTCCTGACTCTGGCCATTCAATGGAGTGAGGCGGCTCCTCTTATTCAGGTCCCGGGAATGTTCCATTTGGCTCATCAGTAGTGTCCCAGGGGAGCTATTGCCTCACGAATGTCCTCTCCCTGGTCCTTCCACTCTGTTGGCATCTCGGCTAGGTAGTGGCTGTGGCCACCCATCACAATATGTATATATATAATACACACACATGTGTATATATGCGTCAGGTCAGGTTGGGGAGCATGCACTTGTATACAATGCATTGTTGTACCCATCACACAATGAAACAGCTTCGAATCCTGGTTGGCAACAACCCCCTTCCTCCCCATCCCCCCATTATGGCAGACATGTGGACCAGTCCCAGCCTCAAGAAATGACAATCTATCTGCCGCAGTCAGGGGTTTCTTGGGCGTCCCCTTGGCCTGGTCAAGCCACTTATGTCCTTAGTAGTGAGGATCCTGAGAGCCAGATCACCCTTGGAGCATTGTGTTCTGGGGTTACACCCTGCTGTTTCATTGAAGGATATGTGTGTGGCAGATTCACTGGCAGGATGATGCCCAACCTCTTGCTGCATGCAAACGGTACTATCTTTTGCCTTTACACCTGGTGCAGCTGTGTTATTCTTATGTGTGAGTGAATGTTTCTTGCGTGGTGGACTTCTGTTCTCTTTCTCTGACTTGAAACCCTTAACTTATTCTGAGTTCACCTAACATGTATTTCTTTGAAAACAATAGCGTCAGATTGGGGAGAGCGCGAATGTGATTGAGAGAAAAAAAGTGAATAATTAAACAAAAAGCTAATTTTTAAAAATACCATAAATTTACACTATCTGTTACAGACTCAAATCAAATGTATGTTTTTCTTCTATAATATTTATAATAATAGCCACTCACTACTCAAAACAGTTAATGTGTGAAGGACCTAGGATTGAACCCGCAACCTCTCGACTTGGAGACAGCAGTTCTTTCCTCTGCACCAGCCAATTCTAGAATAAAAGCACACTTGTTTTGTTATATACAGGTATATATCTAATATGAAAGTGTTTATTTGATATTTGGACTTCAGTTTTCACACATTATACACCTCACATCAACATTATTCCAATTAGTAAAACATGAAACAAATTTCTGTTTTAGTTACCGGTATGTGTTCAACATTTCTTGCCTCGCATTTCCTGTCATCTAAGATTTACACAGATCTTTGTAGATACGGGACACACATGAAATATACTGTATGTGTTCCAAATAACAATATATTATTTACCCTTTGCTATTAAAGGCACCTCACATCATGATAAAGACTTGAGTTGGGAGAACCTTGTGCATGACTAATGCTGCGTCGGTGAGAGGATGGGATCGCAGGCTGCCTGCTACCGGTGCTGCTCGATACATTTGCAAAACAAAAGACGCTGATGAGGAGATGCAAGGGAATTTAAGGTGTCCCGGGATTATGAGTTTTTTCGTAGGCTTCAGGGATTCTAGTGTTGATCACAGCGTTGAGTCTGTTGGGATACTTCTATACCAACTTTGGACAAGGTGCATTTTGGCAAAGCTCAAAATGAGACTTAATGTGCCCTTTTTTTTAAGAAGTGGCTTTCTTTTTTGTAACTGTCCCACACAAGCCACATTTGTGAAGTGCTTGTGATATCACTGCCCCATGCACGCAATGGCCACTCTTTGCTATAAAGTCTTGTAGCTCCTTTAAAGTTGCCACTGGCCTCTTGTTTGCCTTTCGGACCACTTTCCTCATTGCTCTTTCATCCAGTTTGGACAGAAGGCCTGATTTAGGTATGGTCCTAGTAGTACGAAACACTTTCCACTTCCCCATTAAGGACTTTACTGTGCTTCTAGGAATTGATAAAGCTTTTAAAATATTTGTGTATCCATCTCCTAACTTTTGTATGTGCACAACTTTATCCCTAAGATCTTTTGAAAGTGCCTTGACACCCATAGTCAATGTTTGCTTTCGGTTTCAGAACCAAGCACTAGGATGCTCCAGGAATAGCACGTTTTAAGGTAAAACTAATCACGGTGATTAGAGTTCATGACATGTGCAAGCCAGTTACTTTGGTGTGCAATAGAGAAGGTGATTACTTACAGTTTACAAGTATTGTTTGGTAGGGTGGGGAATCCTTTATCAATCTTTGTGATTCTTGTTTTTTTTAATAATTTTAATGACCTAGAACAAGCAAACTACTCTTTACATTGATAGAATCTTCAATTTTTAGCCAGTGTCACTCGTCACAAAATAATGTCTTTTGGAGAAAGGCATGTTACTTCAGTGTGTGGCTCATTTTAATTGAGAAAAGCCATTACTTCACATGCAGTTCTAAATCAGTTTTGCTGAAGGTCACTTCACATTCACTATTTCTAAACTCTGGGTTTATGATGCTCCATGAATTTTGTATTTTGGTCTAATACAGTTTTGAAAATAACATGCATGTTCATGTTTAGCAGCATACTGTGCACAGGTGACTAAATGTGAACTGTTCCTAAAATATGAGCAGTAAAGGGACTTAGTTTGTTAGCTTGCCCTTTACTATAAACCAGTGGAGCACTTGTTTAGGCAAAGATCCTTAAGAAACATGCTGGAGAAAAATGCAGTACTTTCTTGTTGTAGTACTTTCATATGAACCAAGCAATCCTTATGTTCCAATTCACCAATGTACCAGGTAGTCCCCAGGTTACGGACATCCGACCTACGACTTACGAATGAGGACACAGCTACTACACATGCGCCTCAGTAACTGCCGCTCCATCATCTTCGGACTTGGGATGCTGCAAGCAGAGGCTGGAGGGGGGTGATTTCGCTGCTTGTGCAGTGTAGTGTCCTTCGGGTGGCTCCCAGCGGCAAGCGGTGACCTGCGGTCCATAGTCACTGGGGCCACAGCTATCGCTAGTGTGCAGGATGATGGTTTTCTGCCCGCCTGCCCGCTATGCCGCTGCAGCTACTGCTCCTGACTGGACGCAGGCTGGATGGAGCGGAGGGGGGAGTTTCACTGTCTGCCCAGCACACACGGCTGGTAATGCTGCAAGCAGTGACCCGGTTGTGGCCGAACGGAGGCCATTGAGGGTGAACGAGGCGGTGGGGGTAGCATTGTAGTGTGCCTCGGATGACTGCCTGTTGAATTGAGGTTTGGCGATTCACTACCCGCCTTTGCCCGGTAGTGGAGGTGACTGTGTGGTTGGCGAATGATGAACCCCCCCTCTCTGCCCCCGGTCATTCTCATTAGCAAGCCTGTTTGTACTGTTACGCACATAGCAGGAAGTTGTCTCTTGTCAGTACATCAGACGTGTTGACGGGTGCCTTCCTGCTGTGATAGCGTGTATAGCGCTGTGCAGAAGAGCTCATCTTAACCTTTTGTCTTCACCCTTCAAGAATGCCTCTGAAACACAAATCTGATGCAAGTGCTGGTGATACAGTAAAGAAGGGAAAAACCATCACCATTGAAAATAAAGTAGAAATAATAAAATGGTCAGAGTGAAACTCCATCATTCATTGGCAGACCACTTAGTTACAGTTGGTCAACAATAGCATTTATTAAAATAATGTACCTGTTCCGACTTACATACAAATTCAACTTAAGTACAAACCTACAGTCCCTATCTCGTACGTAACCCGGAGACTGCCTGTACTGTATAATTTTCAATTTCTGCCAAGTTCCCAATTTGCATTTATTCTGCGTCATGATGGAAAGCGGGAAAGTAATGAAAAAGACAGGATTACTTGTTTTTAATCATTTCTTATTTGTGGTTCTGCTCATCAAGTTTGAAGGTGTGTTCCACAACTGTTTTAGCAGTGATTGCTTGATAAGACAATTTATGTGTCAATAAATACATGCCTGCCTGCTGTGTTTGTCATCAACTCAATAGCTTGTTTTTAGACTGGCAGTTCTTTGTCACAAAATTTAAATGAAGTCCTATGCTCGGGAAAGAGCCTGCACTTGTTGCTCTGACTCAGGGTTGAATTGCACTTTTTATGTAAATAAAACCCCAAACCAAATTGCCTTGTAGGTAGTGGATTTATTTGGGCTTGTCAAATGAAGAGTCATTTCTTTTTGTGTACCAAAGAAATCTTCATATGTTACAAATCCCTTATAAAGCAAAAATGTTTACCTTTACACTGAGCTGCAATATTTTTTTTGTATAAATACTGTTGCTGTCAAGTTATAAAAAATTTAGGGATTGAATGTATTACCATATTAAAAATAAATATTTGACTATATTTGAAAGTTGGTTCCCCCTTCCATCCTCGCCATGTTCTACAGAGGCACCATTGAGAGTGTTCTGACCAGCTGCCTCACCATCTGGTATGGCAACTGCAACATATCCAACCTCAAGCTCCTGCAAAGGATAGTGAAGACAGCAGAGAACATTATTGGGGTGTCTCTCCCTTCACTACAGGATATATTTTACAAATGCAGTGTCCGCAAGGCCTGCAGCATTGTGCAGGACCCCTTACACCCCTCACATGGACTTTCACACTTCTGCCATCCAAGAGAAGATACTGCAGCATCAGAGCCAGATCTTCCAGGCTGCAAGATAGTTTTTAATCCCAAGCTGTCAGACTCCTTAACACCAAGCTGCACACTGAACTTTGACATTCTTTGATATCTTTCTGCTGTGAAACATTCTGACTTGTCATTGTTTACACGTGTCTTAAACATATCTATCTATCTATCTATCTATCTACAGTGCATCCGGAAAGTATTCACAGCGCATCACTTTTTCCACATTTTGTTATTATACATTTTATTCCAAAATGGATTAAATTCATTTTTTTCCTCAGAATTCTACACACAACACCCCATAATCACAATGTGAAAAAAGTTTACTTGAGATTTTTGCAAATTTATTAAAAATAAAAAAAATTGAGAAAGCACATGTACATAAGTATTCACAGCCTTTGCCATGAAGCTCCAAATTGAGCTCAGGTGCATCCTGTTTCCCCTGATCATCCTTGAGATGTTCCTGCAGCTTAATTGGAGTCCACCTGTGGTAAATTCAGTTTACATGATTTGGAAAGGCACACACCTGTCTATATAAGGTCCCACAGTTGACAGTTCATGTCAGAGCACAAACCAAGCATGAAGTCAAAGGAATTGACTGTAGACCTCCGAGACAGGATTGTCTCGAGGCACAAATCTGGTGAAGGTTACAAAAAAAATTTCTGCTGGTTTGAAGGTCCCAGTGAGCACAATGGCCTCCATCATCCTTAAGTGGGAGAAGTTCGAAACCACCAGGACTTTTCCTAGAGCTGGCCGGCCATCTAAACTGAGCGATTGGTGGAGAAGGGCCTTAGTCAGGGAGGTGACCAAGAACCAGATGGTCACTCTGTCAGAGCTCCAGAGGTCCTCTGTGGAGAGAGGAGAACCTTCCAGAAGGACAACCATCTCTGCAGCAATCTACCAATCAGGCCTGTATGGTAGAGTGGCCAGACGGAAGCCACTCCTTAGTAAAGGCACATGGCAGCCCGCCTGGAGTTTGCCAAAGGGCACCTGAAGGACTCTCAGACAATGAGAAACAAAATTCTCTGGTCTGATGAGACAAAGATTGAATATTTTGGTGTGAATGCCAGGCGTCCCGTTTGGAGGAAACCAGGCACCACTCATCACTAGGCCAATACCAATGGTGGCAGCATCATGCTGTGGGGATGTTCTTCAGCGGCAGGAACTGGGAGATAGTCAGGATAAAGAGAAAGATGACTGCAGCAAAGTACAGGGACATCCTGGATGAAAACCTGCTCCAGAGCGCCCTTGACCTCAGACTGGGGCGATGGTTCATCTTTCAGCAGGACAATGACCCTAAGCACACAGCCAAGATATCAAAGGAGTGGCTTCAGGACAACTCTGTGAATGTCCTTGAGTGGCCCAGACTTGAATCCAATTGAACATCTCTGGAGAGATCTTAAAATGGCTGTGCACCGACGCTTCCCATCCAATCTGATGGAGCTTGAGAGGTGCTGCAAAGAGGAATGGGCGAAACTGGCCAAGGATAGGTGTGCCAAGCTTGTGGCATCATAAAGACTAGTGGCTGTAATTACTGCCAAAGGTGCATAAACAAAGTATTGAGCAAAGGCTGTGAATACTTATGTACATGTGATTTCTCAGTTTTTTTATTTTTAATAAATTTGCAAAAACCTCAAGTAAACCTTTTTCACGTTGTCATTATGGGATGTTGTGTGTAGAATTCGGAGGAATAAAATGAGTTTAATCCGTTTTGGAATAAGGCTGTAACATAACAAAATGTGGAAAAAGTGATGCGCTCGGATGTCTATCTATCTATCTATCTATCTATCTATCTATCTATCTATCTATCTATCTATCTATCTATCTATCTATCTATCTATCTATCTATCTATCTATCTATCTATCTATCTATCTATCTATCTATGCAAATAACTAATAAATAACTCCCAATTCCTCCCAACTCATTGGGGTATGGTGGGTCTGTGGCAAAACAGCTGGTCTATTTTTAAATAGAGAAATAATGAAATAGCTGGCATGATCTCCATGGGTGTGCGTGCTCACATGGCTGCGGAAGGTTGGTGTGGTGATTTAAGACGGATCACGCCTGCACATAAGGATGTGTTCAGTCTTAATTTCTTCATTGGTGTTCCATAGTTTGCAATTGAGGTGCTGCTCCCACAGAGGCATTTAAGAAGGAGCTGGCACAAAGGAAGGAGATGAAAGAAACAGGGATTAAAGTTCTCCGTCGTTATGGCGGATTTCCGTTAATTGTAGCGAGTCATCGACGGATTTCCGTCAATTACACTGTTCCGCCTGTCCTTAATGTTTTAAATTCACTTTTCATAATTTTAATGCTGTGTATATATAGGCTTACATTTCTCAAATAGTGTAATGAATGTCTTAATTTTAGTTTAAATAGGTCTTAAATTAAGGAAAGACAAAGTGTATTCAGCCTGCTGAGGAGGATGTGATCAAAGCCTGGAGTGGAGCGAATGCACGTTCCTCTCTCCACTCTAAGCGTTTTGTTATCACTCCGGTATGGATCCACTCCGGGTTTTGGTTTAGTTCTGAAGAAGTACATGTCAGGCTACGCCTGAGGTATAACTATATTTAAGATAGCATGGACATACTTATAATGCAGGAAGGCTCCGATGTTTCGGAGATTGATAAAAGTGTAAAAAATAAATGGAGATGGGCTTGGCTTAGCGAAATTGGGGAGAATGGCAAGCCTTTTAGTTCGTGGGATAAAAAAAATCAAACAACCAGGTACGTGTCTTTGAACAGTATGCCACAGGAAACTTCAATATGGCAATAATGGCAAAAAAGTGCTAGCTCGCCATCAATCAGAAGCTAGTCACAATGCTGCCGTTTGTGCTCTACAGTACACATGCTCCCTGCCTGGTGCAACAAGTACCACAACGGGGATTCATGCATCTATGGCTGACCGTGTGTGCGATGTAAAAGTGCGCATATGTTCTTTCATAGCGGAGCAGTTAGGGTTAGAAAAGTAAAGAAAGGTTCCACCTCTTCTGTTTGTGCTAAAGCCCCCACCTCCTCAACTCTTCGAGTTAAACGAAAAGCTGCCGCTACAGCCTCCACCCCTGCAGTTAAAGGCGCTGCTGCTACAGTCTCCACCTCATCCACTGTTGTAGTTAAAGGTAAAGCTGTTGCTACAGCCTCTTTCTCCTCTACCCCTGGAGGTAAAGGCAAAACTGCTGCTACAGTCTCCACCCCCTCCACCTCTCCTGGAGCCACTCCTGCACATGTAGCTAGTCAAACACTAAAACGGGTGTCCGGTGTAGCCAAGCTTCAGGAATATGGTTTCACAGCCATAAAGCAGAAAAAGTGAAAAGCACTCTAGAGACATTTGCACAAGAAAAGCACTTTTTGGAATTTAATGGTGGTGCTGTTACTTTTTTTTCCTGTTAATTATTAATAGTTTCACAAAACATTGTTTGGTGTTATAAGATAAATAAAAACATGCACGGAAAAGATGTGTGGTAGATGGTTGATTATTTGTCAAGGTATATTTTTTTTTTCAAAGATTACAAATAGCTTTTAAAATAGGCAAACTGGCAATATTAAAGCGGTTTAATCTCCCCTTAAAACGCTATTGGTCTCGACTATTTAAATAAAGTGTGTGTTAAAGGAATATGGCTTGGCCTGAAAAAAGTTCAGTCAGAAGATTTTTTTTCACTTTAATCCCTGAAGAAAACAAAGTAAGCAGAAGGAATAAAAGGTTAAAGTAAACATCATGGCACTTTGTCATTGTATTGGTTGAGTATCAACAGGGAATATGTTCCCAAACTAAGCTGTATACTGTCCCCTAGGAACCACTAGAAACTGGAGGGAATCTTAGAAAATGACAAAGAGAAAAAGACCATATAAGTGTAAAAGGAGAAAATAGTATGTATTTATTAATGGGGAGCTACATATGGCACCAGATAGAGAATTGGAACTGTTTTCTTTTAAAGATGTGATCTGGGTGGATTGGCAGGTGATTGATCATAACTCACCACAGTTGATTAGGTCACTGACTGCACTGGTTCCCAGGATGGAAGGAGTGGAGCTATTTTGATCTTTTAAGAAAGATAGTCCAATTTCTTGGGAGATTGTTAAGGTTGTTGAAGTTTTAGGGGTACAGAGTAATAATAATTATAAAGGAAGCTTCTGGCCTGGTGTTTTTGTAGAAGAAAGAGCATCAGCCCTGATTCTGTAATTTATAGTAATAGTTGGCCATAAATGACTATTTTCAGTGGCTTCAATAAGGTTAAGAAAATTAATTTCAATGAGGTGTTTGGGGGTGAAACCTTGCTAGTGGGACAAATATGCTATATAAATAACATGTATTATTAAAGTGGAACTCAAAGGATGGACAAGTATGTGAGTTGCCTTATTCGGTCGTAAGGGTTGTTTTGCTTCTGTTTATTTGTTCCTTTCAGTCTCCCTTTATTTATTCCCTCCCTTTTGTGTGTGAATTTTCTTTTTTGGACATTGAACACCATTTTTTTTACACTTTGCCTTTGTGGCAATATCTTAGCATGCACATATAACTCTGCAACTACATTTGTTGAGGGTTTCCAACAAATTATAATATAAAATAATTCAAATGCAGTTAATAGAAATGCCTTTCAAAAGTAGTATGACCTCTTGTACATAGAATCTTCTTAGTTCAGGTGTCTTTGTTTTAAAGATTTTAGTGAAATTCAAAGCAAACAGTTTGCACAAAATAAGGAAAAAAGTTGACAATACACACAAAAAGAAATAAGGGAAACGTTTTTGCCTGTGGTATTCCGCTTGAGGCTTAAGTATTTCGGTTACATTTCTTAGGGTTTTTATGTTATCTCATTCACCACATAACAGTCAAAAAAGTATATGCCCTTAATGCTTATCTGACTAACAGTTCATGTTTCTCTCTAGCTATCTAACATCAATCTAAAAAGCCATACTATTGTCACACAGAGCTAACATTAAAAACATTCCATTACTTTAACTTACTGGGGTTGGGACTGAATATTCCATTATGCATGTTAAAGCTACATTATATTCACGTTTAAACTAAGCAAAAACAAATGGATATTTACCATTATCATTAAATTAAAAGATGTGGGTGGCTCGTAAAGGCTCCATCTAATTTTTCTAGCAGTCTGCTAAAAGTATTTTTTTTCTTCTAATATAGGTATCTTGCAGTATAATCCTGTAGCCTCATCGACTGATTACTCATTTTTTTCAGATATATAACAAATAGTTAAGTGTGCATTTTGTTACTTTAAAAGTGCATGTACAGTGTCAGCTACTCAAGCCTCAAAAGAAAATATTGAATACGGTAATATTTTAAAATGCAAACTATTTTTATGCTTTAAATATTTTCATTTGATTAGGAAAAATAATTATATAAGTTAATGGTAAAAATAGGGACATAAAATCAGCACTTGCAGTTTGTAGGGGGGGGGGTGAGTACCACTTGATGACACTGTAATTAATCATTATAATTATGTTACTTAACACTACTATGTAAATCAACCTTGCCAACCCATCAAAGCCACAGTCACACTGTTAGTAAGAAGAAGCACTGTCATCATAAATTCAGACTCAGCAGGACCTGAGCTTTGGAGGCTTTAAGTTTTGTAGATGAATACACTCTTCATCAGTTTCCATCTGGCAGGCATTTGGGAGTAATGGAAATGAGTTCTCAGCATTCTAACCTTCATGCAAGAGTCAAACATGGGCAACTGGCAATCGCCTCGTGACTGCTCTTCGTGTCTGTTTAAGGTCTCACTTGGTTTCATTTTATGAAGGGTCACCTTTGGGATCTTCAAGGTAATCTTCTGTTAAAGATGTTAAGGGCACTTGGATACATGCTTGTGCAAAAATGTGCCAGGCTACATTCATGTCTTCAGAGAAATCCAAAATAAATCTCTCATTCTGACCTTTATACTCCTGAGCCATATAGAACATGCCTTGAAACATCCGCATATGTTACTCCATTTAAACTATAGTTTAGCCAAAAAAGACTTTGTGGATTGTGCCATTTTTGAAGGAAAATCTAAACATGAAAATTCTTCAGAAACCTTACCATTTAAAATTATATTTCATAAAAGTTGTTTGTTTTTGGTAAAAGTGACAGTATTTCAGGGCAGGTGTGATTTGCAAGATATTTATTTCTGAAGATAACTATTCATTGCAGGATATTATTCAGCCCTTGATTTAACTGCCATTAAAAGGAATAAGGAACATAACATTCCTTGACCAACTTAAATCTAATTCACTGTTACCGTGAGTTAGAGTCTATTGCAACAGCACCCAGGGTACAAGGCAGGAAAAACCTTAGAATGGGGGTCAGTTGCAGGACTCACTCTCACACACACTCACACACCATCACTCATACTTAAACAGGCCAAATTGGAATAGTCAATTAACATATCATACATATCTTCAGGGACGTGGGAGAAAAATCAGAATGTCCATATAAGAACACATGCAGACATGTGGAGAACATGTAAAATCCCTGGTGTGGGGTCCAGGAGACAGCATTATTAAACACAGTTCCACCTCGAATAGGCAGCAGTAAGACCAAAATACAACAACAACAACATTTATTTATATAGCACATTTTCATACAAACAGTAGCTCAAAGTGCTTTACATAAAAAAGAATAGAAAAATGAAAGACATAACTATAAAAAATAAATCAACATTAACAATCGAATAAGAGTAAGGTTCAATGGCCAGGGGGGACAGAAAAAACAAAAAACTCCAGACGGCTGGAGAAAAAATAAAATCTGTAGGGATTCCAGACCATGAGACCGCCCAGTCCCCTCTGGGCATTCTACCTAACATAAATGAAACAGTCCTCTTTGGATTTAGGATTCTCACAGAAGGGCTTGATGATGATGATGGTCACGTAGACTTCTTCCTTTTAATCCGTCCATCATTGTTGGAGCATCATGAAGCTTTGAGTAGGTGGAGGTGGCGCAGGCCACCACCACAAAGAAACCGGAAAAAGAAACAGAAAAGAGAGTAGGGGTCAGTACCGATTTTAGAGCCACCATGAATAGTTGTTATGATGAATTGGACATACAGAGTATCAGGATTAAGTTAAATTACGATTAAAATGAAGTTATAAAAAGGCCATGTTAAAGTAATGTGTTTTCAGCAGTGTTTTAAAGTGCTCTACTGTATCAGCCTGGCGAATTCCTATTGGCAGGCTATTCCAGATTTTAGGTGCATAACAGCAGAAGGCCGCCTCACCACTTCTTTTAAGTTTTGTTCTTGGAATTCTAAGGAGACACTCATTTGAGGATCTGAGGTTACGATTTGGAATATAAGGCGTCAGACATTCCGATATATAAGATGGGGCGAGATTATTTAAGGCTTTATAAACCATAAGCAGAATTTTAAAGTCAATTCTGAATGACACAGGTAACCAGTGTAGTGACATCAAAACTGGAGTAATGTGTTCTGATTTTCTTTTCCTAGTTAGGATTCTAGCAGCTGCATTCTGCACTAGTTGCAAACGATTTATATCTTTTTTGGGTAGTCCTGAGAGGAGTGCGTTACAGTAATCTAGTCGACTGAAAACAAACGCGTGAACTAATTTCTCAGCATCTTTCAGTGATAAAAGAGGTCTAACTTTACTTATGTTTCTTAAGTGAAAAAATGCTGTCCTAATGATCTGATTAATATGTGATTTAAAATTCAGATTACAGTCAACAATCACCCCTAAGCTTTTTACCTCCGTCTTGACTTTTAATCCTAATGTATCCAGTTTATTTCTAATAGCCTCATTGTATCCATTATTGCTGATCACTAAAATTTCAGTTTTCTCTTTATTTAACTTGAGAAAATTACTATTCATCCATTCTGAGATACTAGTCAGACATTGTGTTAGTGAATCAATAGAGTCGGGGTCATCAGGTGCTATTGATAAGTACAGCTGTGTGTCATCAGCATAGCTGTGGTAGCTCACGTTGTGCCCTGAGATAATCTGACCAAAAATAAAAAATAAAAACTATAGTTAAACTCACTGGACTGCAGTAATAAATTTCTTATTTCTTTCAAGATTGAAATTGTGTTTGATCCTTCAGTAATGAGACAAATGGGATTTTTGCATGGTTTATTGAGGCTCTGGTATTGTTTGTTCATTTCTATTTGAGCTTTCTTAAAGCAAGTATTTTCCTTTTTAATTCCCATGGTCCATGTACGTGTGCAGGTGCGACTCACTCCAACTACCTCATTAACTCCCTGCAGTTGTGCAATTGCGCCCACAGAGAGTGACACAGCTTTATGGATTTGAAACTGGCCTTTTTTTTTTATTATTTTATTTATTTTTTTTTTTTGAAGCCACGGACCCACTACACCACAAATTGAATATGCAGTATTATACTGTCACTGTACAGTATATCTTGTTGTCACTGTAAGTAGTTTGCACTGTTCCAACATACATGTTACCTACTGTAGTATTGGCTTCAAAAGCTTTGTTGTGAAAAACTGAGATTTGGAAATTTGTGTTATTTGTGCATCTTTATTTTGTAAAGATGTTATTTATTTTTATTCATTTTTTTATTATTTGGAAATAGGAGCATTTGGTCTGTCTTATTACAACTTTTCTAAAAAATAAATAATTTATGTTCACACAGTTACTCAGTATTTGAGTTGTTTTTTCACCAAATACTTTTTCACTCTTACATAAGTAATTTATTGGATGATAAACTTTTCACTTCTACTTGAGTAATATTGTTTTGAAGTAATACTACTCTTATTTGAGTACAATTTTTGTCTACTCTACCCACCTCTGACTAAATGTAAAGTGTTGGGAAAAAAATGTCTCTATCTAGAAATATTTGAAACTTTAAAGTGACAGAATTGCTAACTATAAAGTTTCTAATGAAAACGTTTGTGATGCAACTAAAGCAAAGATGTTTGGCGCTACTAATTTGATAAGACACTTGCAGGGTACATCACTATGCTGAGCATGTGGAGTTTCAACAATAAAATGACAGCAGCAAAACTGCAAACACAGCAACTCTGTCTTGGATATTAGTTAAGGACATTGTTGGAAAAGAATCAGAAATATGACTGAGACAGATAAAAATCAAAGGGCAGTATGAATGAAATAATGTAGTTTAATTGTACATGACCAAGTCTTGGTTTCTTCATTTCATGATTTGAATGCACGAAGTACTCGATCAGGCATTTGACACATTGCTGTGGCATCTTTGAAGTAATAGAGTATTTTAAAAAAATTAAAAATTAGCATGATGTCAGCACAGTGTTATTTCTGAGCTTGCCTCCTTTAGTTAATTTCTTGTCAATTACTCTTAAAGTTGTTCTACATGCACAACAATTTTCTGTGTGTCTGTCTGTGGAGACAGCGTCAACCTCATTGAGTGGTTTATTTACCACGATAGCAAGATTCATGTGTCTTGTGATTCATCCTATGAATTAATTAGACTGATTGGGAGAGCATGCAAGGATGTGAGGTTTCTGGAAAGGGGGTGTGTAGTGCTCCCGATATCGCTGCAAAAAGATTAGAAGTTCAAGACTTGAGTCCTGGTGCTTCCAGTTTTGTTCTATGGCTGCAAGACATCAATGCTATGCAGTGACCCACGATGAAAATTGGACTCCATTGGCACTGTGTCTCTTCAGAGAATCTTTGGGTACCCCTGCTTTGACTTTGTGTTGAACGAACAGTTTCTCATGGAGTCCCAATTGAGGCATATTACCTGCATTGTGAGGGAGTGTCAGTTATGGTATTACGGCCAAGTGGTGCAATGAAGGGGACGCCCACATAGCACCTGGCTGCAGCAGATAGATGGTTATTTCTGGAGACTGGGACTCATGTGTCTGCCTTGGTGGTTGCCAACTGGGATTCTGAGTGGTTCTGTTGTATTTTGGGAGGAGGTAAACTGACCTAACCTGTTCTCCCAGTGGTACTTGGCTAAAATGCTTAAAAACTGCAGCCTTTCTAAAAGCAAAGTTGATGTTTTTATACAAGATTACATCTGAAATGTAGTAAGAGCAATGGAGGGTGTTACTCCAGTTAGAGTCTTGAACACAGCAAGGCTTGATTACAGCCAGCCCTGTTTGATATCAACCTAATAACCTAATTTATTTTGACCCTTACCATTAGGGTTAAGTTGGCAGTACAAAGATTCAATAAGCACATAGTACAATTATCAAAGAAAACCTCTCAAGGTATTGCATACCATGTTTTTTTTAGTATTGCTTGACTTTTACAAAATAGTCTGGGGGTTTCAGAGGTCGAAGAATTCTTTCTTTCACATTACCATAGTATAGTAAAAATCTGTGCCATCCGCTTGCTAGTTTTCCAAGTTTGCAGATACATTTTCAAAACAGTAGGCAGTTAAAAAAATGTAATGTCTACATTTCCTTATTATGGATGCCTTCTCTACAATTTATATGTTTCTTTTGGGCTTTGGTTACTGCTTTTTTCTGTTTCCTGACCTCCTTGCGCGGTTCCTTATTACTCTGATTTCCTTCTGTCACCCAAGGCTTTGTTTGAAAGAGTTGTGTCTCCTGGTTCTTATATGTAATCTTCAGATGGCTGTGGAACTACACACTCATTACCTTAGGAAAAAGATATTGACGTTTCTTACTCTGAAAAGGGCTTCAAAGACATTTCCAAGGCTCCTGCACACCACAATAAGAGCCATACTGTCCATGGCAAAGCATTTGGAAATGTGAATTTTTCAAGGAGTAACCGGCCTGCCTTGCTGCAGCATAAAATCTTTCAGGAAGGTCACAGAGAATCCTAAAATAACATCTAAAGAACTACAGTCTTCCCTTGGCTTAGCATAGTTCAATGTTCATGACTTCACAGTCAGAAAGGTAGTTGGCTTCATTTGGAGAGTAGCAATCTGGAAACCTGTTAACCAAGAAGAGTGTAATTCTCATCTGTCATTTTCCAGAAAGAACCTTGATGATCTTCAGACCTATTAAGAGAATGTTCCATGGACAGATGAGACAAAGGTACAAGTTTTTTGTCAACACAGGTCACGTTATTTTCTTCAGAAAAAGCAAACACAGCATTCCACAGTATGAACAATGTACAACAGTTTTAAAGTTTGTGGAAGCTTTGCCTCCTCAAGACTGGGATTACTTTTCTTGGAGCAAATGTCTAGTCATCTGTCTGTAAAGTTAAACATAGTTGTGTCATACAGAAAAACTGTGATCCAAAACACAAAAGTGATTCTTTATCGGAATAGGTGAAAAAAAAAAAAATTAAAGGTTTTTGACAGATCTAGTCAAAGGTTAGACATAAACCGAATAGCAGGACCTGAAATAAGCAATTCATGCTTGTAACACCCTACCCAGGATTAGAATTAAAATAGTACTTCAAGGAAGAGTGTGTTAAAATTCCTTCAGGGCAATGTGACTTTTACTGAGTTGTAAGAAGCATCTCAGTCATTGAAGCTAAAGATGTCAAAACAAATTATTTAAGTGGTGGATAATTGTTCACTCGGTAATGGTGATGAGTGAATCCTACCCAGTTCTCTTTGCCTTTGCTGTGAGTTCAGTTAAGTTGTGGATGGGTTTGGGAACTTCTTGAACCTCCGCATGATGCATTGAAGTCCATAGGGAAGGAGGAACTGAACTACTTTTGAATAGATTGTAAGAGTGCAGTGGTCTTAAGTGTCAAAGTATGATAGGGAAACATCTGCCATCTATAAATGGACTGATTATTGTGTGCCAACCACTTTGCAACTCTGCCTCAAGTAACAAAAGACACAAGACAGAATGATAACCACAAAATGACATTCCCATTTTACTTATGGTGCCAAGCAGAGTTGTGTTGTGGTGCAGCAGTCTATTAGCCAGCGAAAGCACTGTGAAGAAGCTGTCTTTTACAGTTCTGCATTTGTCCAGAAATGGAAAGTCTCTGCCCTGGGTTGTAACTCAAAACACAGCTCTCAACAAAACTTTGCCAGTAGTCCAAAATTTCAGCATATCTTTTGTTTATCACACGTTCTGCATAGGTGTCTTTGTGGTCAAGGCCAAAGCGCAAATGCTGCATGATAGTGTGATAGCGGTCATGGGACATTGTATCTTTCTTTGCCGGTACAACAAATACTTCTGCACAGGCCTCGGAGAGGGAGAGGCAAGTTTGTTTTACAACTTTTATAAGTAGCCAAAATTTACATTGAGTGTTACAGACTCAAATCAAATGTGTTTTTATTATATTATAGTAATAATAATAGCAGCATACTACTCAAAATGCGGAGCACCTGGACTTTAACCCGGAACCTTTAGTTTATGAGACAGCAGTTCTTACCTCTGCACAATTAAAGAATACATATTAACTTTTTGTCGATTGACACTTGAGCTTGGGTTTTTAACTCATTGACAGCAACATGCAAGTTTAATGATTTTTATTTTACTTTATATTCTTGAATAAAAGCACATGTGTTTATTTGATATTTGGACTAATGTCTTCTCACATCATACGCTTTACATCATTATTAGTATAACATAGAAAAAATTTCTGCTTTAGGCATTTGTTCAGGATTTCTTGCCTCGCATTTCCTTTCATCATACACTTACACAGATTGTTGTAGACAGCATCAGCGTCTTTTGTCCTGTAAATGTGCTGATTAAGAAAAGCAGCAAGCAGCCTATTATTCCATCCCTCCACCGTCGCAGAATGTTCTCCCAGCACTTCTCTTTGATTATCTGGGAGTGAACTTAGGGTGGAAATAATAGATTGTTATTTGGAACACATGCATTTCATGTGTGTTCCTTTTCTACAGTAATCTGTGTAAACACATTGTTAAAACAGAAACTCTTTCATATTTTAGTAATACATGTTACAAAATCTAGGCATGAACTATAGAATGTGTGAAGCCTGAAGTCCAAAGATCAAATAAACACTTTCACAGAAGGTTCAAGGATGATACAACAGCTTCCGTGGCGTAGCGGTAAGATTTGCTGACTTGTAATCAAGAGTCCCCGGTTCGATCCCCACTGCCTCCTTTATTTGCTGTTTTCAGTAGGGAGCTGCTGTTCTTGTTAATATTATACATTGCATACAAACATTTGGTTTGCGTCTGTAACAGACCGTGTACATTTATAGTTCTTGTAAAAGTTTTTTTTTTCTTTCACTTCACTTCATGATCACAATACATACTACTGCCCTAGGGATCATTTTATGACCAGAATAGTACCAATCAGAAAACAACATCGCACTAATGCAATATTATTTGAAAACAAACAGTTTCAGATTGGGGGGTGGTGTTAGAGCGTGATCATAATTGAGAGAATAAAACTGAAAAAAGCTAACTTTTACACATACCATAAATTTATACCCAATGCCCTTATATTTGCCTTTCTTTTTTTTCTCTGTGCTGCGTCGACATTGTGCAGCAGAAGGCGTGAATTTATACAGTGCAGCAGGATCAACGCACATGTACTGTGCAAGGCATGCACGGGTACTTGGAAGAGTAAATAATGAAAA
>NC_053169.1:80194888-80219888 GCF_016835505.1 Polypterus senegalus | reverse complement strand
TCTCCTAGAATCTCCTCCATGCCCTTGAGACTGTGCAGGGAGACACAGCAAACCTTCTGGCAATGACATGTATTGATGTGCCATCCTGGAGAAGTTGGACTACCTGTGCAACCTCTGTAGGGTCCAGGTATCGCCTCATGCTACCAGTAGTGACGCTGACTGTAGCCAAATGCAAAACTAGTGAAGAAACAGTCAGAAAAGATGAGGAGGGAAAAATGTCAGTGGCCTCCACCTGTTAAACCATTCCTGTTTTGGGGGTCATCTCATTGTTGCCCCTCTAGTGCATCTGTTGTTAATTTCATTAACACTACAGCAGCTGAAACTGATTAACAACCCCCTCTGCTACTTAACTGACCAGATTAATATCCCATAAGTTTCATTGACTTTATGCTATACTCTGATTAAAAAGTGTTCTTTTAATTCTTTTGAGCAGTATATATATATGTGTATATGTATGTATATACATGTGTATATATATATATGTATATGTATGTATATATATCTATATCTATACTAATAAAAGGCAAAGTCCTCACTCACTCACTGACTTATCACTAATTCTCCAACTTCCTGTGTAGGTAGAAGGCTGAAATTTGGCAGGTCATTCCTTACAGCTTACTTACAAAAGTTGGGCTGGTTTAATTTCGAAATTCTACGTGTAATGGTCATAACTAGAAGCTATTTTTCTCCATTTACTGTAATGGAGTTGAGCTCGAAAGTCGTGGGGGGCAGAGTTTCGTGTGACATCATCACGCCTCCCACGTAATCACGTAGTACGTAGAAAACTAGGAAGAGCTCCAAAAACCGCTGAAGAAAACATACATTATATAATTAAGAAGGCAGCGAAACAATTAGAAGCGAGCGAGTGACATATAAAACCATATTCAGCAGCTCACGTGAACTGACGCAGTGCGCAGATAAAAAGCAACAGTTCCAAAGAGTGCTGAATAAAAACCGAATTACACTGCTACGCTCAAATATACAAACCACAAGCCGTGGCGCAATAGTAGAGGCTTCGCCTCTAGTGCCGGCTTCCGTGGTTCGATTCCCGAGAGGGGATGCACTAAGTATGTACGCGCGCTTCTCGATACATTTTAGCCTCGCATCCCCTTGGTTTGAGAAGTATGAAAAAATATGCGGTTAACGCAGAAAGACAGATCACCAATTGAAGCTTTATGAATAATGAATACTTTATTCACGATCAATGATTGTTTTGGTAAAGCCATACTCCGTGTATTCATTAGATGAATGGTAAAAAATTAAGAGCGACGGGAGGATGACTTATTGAGACACGCAGGCAAAACCACAGTAGCACGCGGGTCGATGTACTGTAGTGCGCGTCAACTCTATCTGAATTGCGCGATCACATTTGAAAAAATATCTTTTCAAGTTCTATTTAGTCCATATGTGTCAAACTCAAGGCCCGCAGGCCACATCCTGCCCGCCGTGTAATTATATCCGCCCATGAGATCATTTTATATATTATTGTTATTAATGGCTCGGGGATATGAAGCGCTGGTAACACAATAAACTACAGATCCCATAATGCAGCACTTCAGCTGCCTTGCCGAACACTTACCGCGTAATCAAGTCTAGCTTATGATGCTGCAAGTTATTGCGAAGCTAGCCCACACGATGCCGAAGAGAAAAGGTGATTCTGAACATAGAGCCTTTAAAAACCGATGGGAGGCTGAGTATATGTTTACTGACATTGCCGGTAAACCGGTGTGTCTCATTTGTGGAGCTAATGTGGCTGTAATTACAGAATTTAATCTAAGATGGCACTATGAGACAAAACATCAAGATAACCTGAAAGACCTGAATGCAATGCACAAGATACAGAAAGCAGAAGAGTTAAAGAAGAATCTGACACTTCAGCACACGTTTTTACCCGTGCAAAATCACAAAGCGATTTCAAGTGAAGCTACTTTTATGGGAGACACAAATGCACCAGTGCAACTTGCCCCACTTTCCCTGTTGCCAAGTAATGTTGAACCAAGTCGACACTACGGTGTTCCCAAATACGCACTTTGCTCATAAACTGAGCGCACTGCCAAATACACCATTGTTTTTCTTGTGAAATTCCCAATAAGTTTGATGTGTCACATGACCCTCTTCCTATTGAAAAAACAAAAGTTGGATCCAAAATGGCCGAATACCAAATGGCCACCATGGTCACCACCCATCTTGAAAAGTTTCCCCCTTCACATATACTAATGTGCCACAAACAGGAAGTTAATATCACCAACCATTCCCTTTTTATTAAGGTGTATCCATATAAATGTATATATATATATACCTATATATATATATATATATATATATATATATATATATATATATATCTATACTAATAAAAGGCAAAGCCCTCACTCACTCACTCACTCACTCACTGACTCATCACTAATTCTCCAACTTCCCGTGTGGGTGGAAGGCTGAAATTTGGCAGGTTCATTCCTTACAGCTTCCTTACAAAAGTTGGGCAGGTTTTATATCGAAATTCTACGCGTAATGGTCATAACTGGAAGCAGTTTTCTCCATTTACTGTAATGGAGATGAGCTTCAACGCCGTGGGGGGAGTTTAGTGTGACATCATCACGCCTCCCACGTAATCACGCAGTACATAGAAAACCAGGAAGACCTCAAAAGCGCTGAAGAAAACATGCATTATATAATTGAGAAGGCAGCTAAACAATAAGAAGCGGCGAAAGTGACATATACAACCATATTCATGAGTTCTGCTACTGAAACAAAGCACGATGTAAACCTACACTTTAAATTAAGTTCATAGACAGGCTGCGCTGGCGTTTGTAATTTAGTGCCTGCCCATATAAGGCCGTCCGTCAGCGGCAATCCAATAGCAAACTGCCACGGGTAAATATTCACGGGTGAAGGACTGTGCTTATGGAGAGGAAGATGAGATGGTCAGGGTGGTGGTTGACACAAACTCAGCAAACTGCGAGAGAAAGTTTTAAGTGCCAGGACTAAGGTAACATTAAATACAGCCATGGACATAGCACGAGATGGCACCAGCACAGCTGGGAACCTTCGATGCATGTACACCGAGTGGCTCACGTGAACTGCGCGAGTGCACAGATAAAAGCAACAGTTCCAAAGAGCTGAACAAAACCGAATTACACAATTGAAAAGGCAGCCAAAAATATGAAGCGTCTCATACATACAAGCATATTCATAAATCCAACTACTGCGGAAACAAAGCACACGTTGGAAAAAGTCAATGTCCCGCTAAAGGAAGACAGTGTAAAAAAAACCCGTGCATGCAGTGTGTCAGGTCTCAGATAAAGAAGAAGACGAGCTGTTTATTGATGCAGTAAGAAACGAATCGATGAATGAAACCTGTCATCTTTACAACGATTGACAAACACGGAATGTAACTTGAACACAACACATCCTACAAATACGAACCTGATTGAAAGAAATAATGATAATCAAATCCTTGATGACAGCAACACTCAGTAACACTCACAAAACAAATACTGTATATTGACAGTCATGTTACGTTATTTTTAAAATGTTCCCTTTTCTTTTTCTAGCTTTTTAACACACTACGTCTCCGCTGCGATACGCGGGTATATATATATGTATATATATAACCCGATCTACATACTCGAATAATGGATACTTTATTCGCCATCAATGATTGTTTTGGTAAAGCCATACTCAGTGTATTCATTAGATGAACGGTAAAAAAGTAAGGGCAAGGGGAGGATGACTTATTGAGGCATGCAGGCTGTAGTGCGTCAACTCTATCTGAATTGCGCGATCACATTTGAAAAATATATCTTTTCAAGTTCTATTTAGTCCATATGTGTCAAACTCAAGGGCGGGCCACATCCGCCCGGCGTAATTATATCCGCCCGCGAGATCATTTTATATACTGTATTATTGTTATTAAAGCCGGTATATGAAGCGCTGGTAACACAATAAACTACAGATCCCATAATGCAGCGCTTCAGCTGCCTTGCCAACAGTTACGCGTTAATCAAGTCTACCTTAAGATGCTGCAAGTTATTGCGAAGCTAGCTCACACGATGCTGAAGAGAAAAGTTGATTCTGAAAATAGAGCCTTTAAAACCGATGGGAGGCTGAGTATATGTTTACTGAACCCGTGTGTCTCATTTGTGGAGCTAATGTGGCTGTAATTACAGAATTTAATCTAAGACGGCACTATAAAACAAAACATCAGGGTAACCTGAAAGACCTGAATGCAATGCAGAAGATACAGAAAGCAGAAGAATTAAATAAGAATCTGACACTTCAGCGGACGTTTTACCGTGCACAATCACAAAGTGATTTCAATTGAAGCTGCTTTTATGGGAGACACAACCACTTGCCCCACTTTCCCTGTTACCAAGTAATGTTAAACCAAGTCGTCACTACGGTGTTCCCAAATCGCACTTTGCTGATAAACTGAGCGCACTGAGTTTGCACGGCGCTTTGGTGACTTTGAAGAACAAAAAGTCCGTCTACATGCGGCTCGAACCTTGTGCATGTTTGGTAGCACATATCTGTGTGAGAAGCTCTTCTCAGTGATAAAGACTAACAAAACAGCACACAGGAGTCGCCTCACTGATGAGCACCTGCAATCCATCCTGAGAATCTCCACAACACAGAACCTCACACCAAACAGAAACGAACCTGTTGCCAAAAAGATGCCAGGCGTCCAGCTCTAAAATGACATATGAGCAAAGACAACTGAATGATTTGATTTGTTATTGCTGAAAGGAACACATTTTATTTATATTTCTAGGTTTTGTTATGCAGCATGTTCATATTTGAATTTGTATAATTTTGACAGGATATATTTTTATGGAGAGCAAAATCTTTTGGGATATTTAAAATCTAAGTTTATTTTTATATATAAAATTACATAAGAGTAAAGAAATTTGAATGTTTGTTCTTTTAATGTTTACTTTATTTCTAACTTGTATAATTTAGACAGGATATATTTTTATGGAGAGCAAAATATTATAAGTTGTTTAAGGTTTGAGTTGATTTATTCAGGAATAATATTCCTGTCTGTTTTACCATTCCTACCAAAGATATTTCTGTCGACTAAATAAAAATTCCTTCTATTTAAAATTTAAATAGAACTTGAACAAATCGATAGTTCATAATATCCACGCAGACTTGCACGTAAGAGCTGGAGTCATCCGTTTTAACAAACAGCGTATTGCACTGATACTGAAATAGCTGTGTGTGTATATATGTAGATATGTATGTATATATATGTTTATATATATGTGTGTGTGTATGTATATATATATATGTATTTGTGTGTATATATGTGTGTATGTATATGTATATATATATAGATATGTATATATATATGTTTGTGTGTGTGTGTAAATATATATATATATATATATATATATATATATATATATGACAACAACACTCATCACTCACAACAGTGACAAAACAATTACATTGACAATCATGTTACGTTATTTTCAAAATGTTTCCTTTTCTTTTCATTGCTTCTTTAACACACTACTTCTCCGCTGCGAAGCGCGGGTATTTTGCTAGTATACTAATAAAAGGCAAAGCCCTCACTCACTCACTCATCACTAATTCTGCAACTTCCCATGTAGGTAGAAGGCTGAAATTTGGCAGGCTCATTCCTTACAGCTTACTTACAAAAGTTGGGCAGGTTTCATTTCGAAATTCTACGCCTAATGGTCATAACTGGAAGGTATTTTCCTCCATTAACTGTAATGGAGTTGAGCTGGAATGACGTGGGGGCGGAGTTTCGTGTGACATCATCACGCCTCTCACGTAATCACGTGAACTGACTGTCAACGCAGTGCGTAGAAAAGCAGGAAGACCTCCAATAAGCGCTTAAGAAAACATGCATTATATAATTGAGAAGGCAGCGAAACAATAAGAAGCGAGCGAGTGACATATACTACCATATTCATGACTGCTGCTACCTCGGAAAGAAAGCAAGGTGTAAACCTAAACTTTAAATTAAGTTCATAGACAGGCTACCGCTGGCGTTTCACATGCCCACAGGTAATGCGGGATACAAGTTTAATGAGAGGACGAGGATATAAACGAGTTTTGATCACTTTATAACTAAGTTAAAATTGTAGGTGAAGGGGTGTGCTTATGCAAATTCCGAGAGACTGTGTTTGTGGGGGATTGACGGTTAAGGCGGGTGGGGGAGTCACGTCATCATCTCCCCTCCCATTCACCTCATTTGGCTCTGAGCTGAGCTCTGCAGCTAACGCCGTCTTCCGAAGCAACACGTCAGACTGCCACCAAATACTCACAGAAAAATCCACAAGTTAATACACACGCTGTCTCTATAGAGTTTCTCCACACTGAATCCTCCAGGCACTACTTACAAAAGGTTACATTGACAATCGTGTTACGTTATTTTTAAAATCTTTCCTTTTCTTAGCACAAGCACAGCTGAGAAGCTTCATGCATGTGCTCCATAACGCGTTAAAAATAATGCATTTAATCACACTTTGCATTACAAGCAAAGGGGAGCTTTATCAATGCATGATTTCCTGGTACACGATTACACTGATCAGCATCCCGATTCATTTTACCCTCGCACCACCTTAGTTTGAGAAGAAGTATGAAAAAAATATGAGGTTAACACAGAAAAACAGATCACCAATTCAAGCTTTATGAATAATCGATTCGCCATCAATAATTGTTTTGGTAAAGCCATCCTCCTTCCATTTTATAATTTTTCCGCCACTAGCCGTGATTAAATGAACGGTAAGTAAAGTAAGAGCAAAGCGAGGGTGACTTATTTAGGCAGGCATATATATGACAGCAACACTCATGACAATGTCAATCATGTTACGTTATTATTAAAATGTTTCCTTTTCTTTTTCATTACTTCTTTAACACACTACTTCTCCGCTGCGAGGGGCAGGTATTTTGATATATATATATATTAATGACCTCCAAAGAGCGCTGAGACTTTTGATATCATGAACGTGTCTGCAAAAACTGTGGTCTCCTGCCCTGCAAAAGTCGAGCAGCCAGCGCGCGTGCATAGCTGTGCCGCCTTTGAGACGCTGACTGCGCTTCTGCCTTAAGTCAAAGTGAGCACTTTTAATTTTTTTCATCCTCCCCCTGCGCTATAGCCCAGACAAGTGCAAACACGGGACCCCTTTTCTACACCACGGCAAAATAATATTAAGGCGATTCACACTTTCTTTTGCACGATACGATTATGAGGTTCTCACCCGGATTATGAAGACACGCACACGAGTAGAGGACTGACAGTGCCATCACAGCCGATTAATGGCGAGGACGTCTCACCAGTCTACACAAAACCCATCGTGACTGTCCTCAAAAGGCGATCATAACGTCAGCGAACACATCTCTCTATACTATATAAAAGAAAAAGGCAACTTTCCTTTCTTTACACCTTTTTCCTTTTATCCCAAACCAAAGCCTTTCTCGCTTAACACTGCAGAGGACACAAAACTAATTTTCTTTAAATGCCGGTAAGGCACATTACCAGAGGCACAAATTTGAACGTTCACATAGAAAATGTAATTTCTATACCACAGCCGTCGTGTAGCGCCTTTCAAAAGGGATCTACTACCGAGAAATGATCCATATATATTTTAGCTGCTGTTAGTTACTTACCTGTTGTGTTACACAGTCTTTAAAATGTAGTTTACCAAACCACTCCAGTAGTGCTCAATGTACCTGTACTTCTTAAAACGTTAATGTTTTACTGTTTAATAACTTATAGACTATATTTTATTATTTCTCCCTTGCACTCAGTGACCAAAGCTATACACACACACATATATATAAAAGCTATACACACAAGTATATGTATGTGTATATATATGTATGTATGTGTATATATGTATGTATGTGTATATATATATATATATATATATATAATATATATATATATATGTATATATATATGTATATATATATATGTATATATATATATATGTATATGTATATATATATGTATATATTTATATATATATGTATATATATATGTATATATTTATATGTATATATGTATATATATGTATATATATGTATATATATATATATATATATATATATATATATATATATATATATATATATATATATATATATATATATATATATATATATATATATATATATATGTATATATATATATATATATATATATGTATATATATATATATATATATATGTATATATATGTATATATATATATATATATATATATATATATATATATATATATGTATATATATATGTATATATATGTATATGTGAAAAGCAGTGTATATGGTGAAAAGTTACTTTTAAAGTGACACTGGCATTTAATTTTAGATAGTACTAAATGCTTCTGTTTTTATGTGACTGTTTATTAATATTGATTTTTTTTTTTAATAGTGAACATGGTGAGCAGCCTGCATTACAAGCATGAGGCTAGAGTAGGTAGTCTGGTTAATTTGTTTTACAGAGCTGCATTTTGAGATGATCATGGAAATTATTTGGATAGATATGGGTAATTCATATTTACAATGGTTTCTTATGTACCATCAAATACCACGTCATCTTACCCCTTCATATTCCTGCTTACACTTTAAAGAGGATGATTACTTTGCACTTTGATTTTTTGTTTTCTTTTCTGTCACATTGTTCCAGACAGGTTACTGGTATTTAATGGAAAAAAATGTACTACAATGATTAGTTGTAGCATCATATTTCAGCTAGTCTTATCATTTATATATTTCATTTTTATTTTTATTAAGAACGTCTCCTGGGATTGGGGCTTGAAGAAAGACGTAAGGAATATGGAAATTATGTGCCACTGGAGAAAATTCCTTCTTGGAGGAAAAGTGAGAAAAGTAAGTAATATTTAGTACAATAGTACAGTAATTCTTTTCCAATTACATGTGCTTGAGGCAAAAAAATCAAACTAGTTAATTCAAGCTAAAAAGTCTAACAACGTAACATTTTTACTGTTACATGCTCGTATGTTTTTTATTATTTTATTTATGTGATTTTTTTTTTTTGTTTACTTCTATCCACTGGACTTCTCCTCTCTTACAGTGGAGTGGTTTTAACTTAAAATGCCCCCTTTTATGTTTGTAAAAGGCATTATATAAGTTATGATAGACTAAGGCCCCATGGAATCTATTTTATTTTTTCACAAATTCCGTTTTATTTTATTTTTTTAATTGTTAACCAAGAATTTAGCCTAAAATTGACTATATTTTACATGGAGTAGTAATTGATTCTTTACTTATTATATATTATAGTATAGTTTAGTTGCTAGTGTTCTTTTTAATGAATTTTTGTAATAAGAATGTGTAAGAATCATGGTATTTATAATCTTTGACTAAATACAAAACTTAACAGATGCTCACACTACAGACCTGCCAGCAGTAATCTATAACTGGGCTACTCATATTTGTATTACAGTTGTGGAAGCCAGCCCGGACACAGACAGGCAGACACCGGTGGTTCGAACACCAACACACGTTTTATTATACATTTATGTACAAGTGATACAGCACACAACACAGTAGTCCCGTAGTCTCACCCCCAAAGTTCAGGCCTCATAACAATGCCTCTCTTCAGGTCCGCCTTCACTCCTCTCCTTCCGAGCTCTCTTTCTTCCTTCCGACTCTAGCCATCGAATGGAGGGAGGTGGCACCTTTTAAACCCACCCGGACGTGCTCCAAGTGCCTCCCAATGAGCTGCTGCCAGCACTCCCTGGTGTGGCGGAAGTGCCACTATCTGAGCCCCCCCCACTTGATTTTAATCACGGGTCTTTTCGGAGGGGTCTCCCTTATCTTTTATGGGGCCGATTTCACTTACCTCCCCCACCATACCGCTCCAGCTGAAGGATCCAGCATTGCATCGTTCCGTCCACTCATGCAGCAACTTCACGGACGTGACTGCCTGCCTCTCCAGCTTCTGTAATTCCTCTCGGATGGCACGTATCACCTGTGAAAGCGACTCTGCGGGCTGAAGGCACTCCTCCAGCTCGCGCAGAGCTGCCGGCAAGCACAGAAAGTCAGCCGACGGAGGACTTACCTGTCAATCAGTCTCACACGCCAGCCGTTTCCTGTGGGGCCACTCCTCCGACCCAATCGGGTCCGTCCCCGGCTCGGGATGGATATTCCTTGGTCCCACCTCCATCCAATCATCGGCGGGCACACAAGACACACCGTTCAAACCCTTGCTTGTCTCGGGGAGGGACTTCCGGTCTGCGGCCATCTTTCTTCCCCTCCTCCTTGTGCGTTGACGAGCCTCCGGGCAGCTCTTGAGCCCCAAACTTCCACCAAGGTCCAGGCCTCAACAAAATGCCTCAGTCTCTTCAGGCCGCCTCCTTTCCTCTCCTCCCGAGCTCCGTCCTTCTCTGCTCCTGACTCAAGCCACTGAACGGAGGGAGGCGGCCCCTTTTATAATCCCCACCCGGACGTGCTCCAGGTGCCTCCCGATAATCTTCTGCTGGCACTCCCCAGTGTGGCAGAAGTACCGGCTGCACACCCGGAAGCACTCCGGGTGTCCCTGGTCTTCTTCCCCCCAGCACTTCTGGGTGAGTCCTTAGTGCTGAGAACCAGGGCTCCCCAGGCAGCTGGGCACCCCCATGCGGTGACCATGGGCCCATATAGGATTGAGCTTCCAAGCTCCATTCCCGTGGTCCCCATAGCCATGAGGGTGGTTGCCCCCTCGTGGTCTGGAGGAGGCGTAATCCTTCCTCCGGTCCTTCCAGGCTTCCTGCCTGGGTACTGCCCCCAGGCGCTTGCCACACAGTATATTAAGTATGGGTTAAGCTGTAGGCAGAACAGAGTTATGGTACTTCCTAAATGTTTAGGTTATTACAAACCACAAACACCCACTAATTTGTTTTACATTTTAGAGAAATATTAGCTTTGGTTCTGAGTAAAGAGCAGTCTGTTAGAAAATCTTTTCCTACTGTAGGTTTGGCCTTTAGGCTGTTTTTGCTGGCGGCTTGTTAGACAGTTACCTGGTTTTAAATTTATCCTCTCATCTTTTAACAACAGGATTAAGAATTGTAAGTTTGTTAGTATCATGCAGCTTTTCTGAGCCTGTTAGAGCATTTTCCTTTTAAACCATGTGATATATCCTCTTGGGCTCTGTGCTGTTTTTCAGCACAATATCCACTTAATTTCTTAGTTTTTAGTTTCTTCTGGAATTGGTTGTATCGCCAATAGGTCGGTTATTTGTAAATATGTTTTGGGAGTAAAGAAATTTGTTATTAAAGTGACAGTCAAGATTCATCTAAGTTGTTTCAGAACCAATATGTTCTTGAAGTTTGAAAATGACATTTACAGCACCATGTATTCATTACTTTTATTCCATTGTTAGATGTTCATAAAAATGAAATGTTTTAATTTAGAGTTAATTTAGAGAAAAGCAAATTCATTTGTACACTTCAGCAGAGGAGGCACAAAGTGGTTTATCTTCAGTGCACTGATTTGCCCTTGCTGGTATATTGACATAGTGCAAGTTGGGAGAATGTGAAGACCAGTATCTGTCTCAGCTGGGGTGTGAGGCAATTTGGAATTTTACCAAATACTTATACCTCTTTGGGAATGGGGAGGGGGATGCTTTGCAATTGAAGATAATCATGTGGAGACAATTATGGTAAACATATAAAAAAAAATTATATAAAAAGCAAAAATCTAATAACAATACATACTCTGTGTATCATCACCACATATTAGTTTGTTTAGTCTGACTAGGATTAATATTTTAATTAATACTTAGTTCATCGATATTTCTTTTTTTGGAGGACCGATTTCTTGCTTGGCTTTAATGAAATCTAGTTTTGTAAATGCAGTAAACAAGGGAATAATTTAGTTTACGCAATGAAATGCAATTCATAGCATACAGCAGCTAGTATCATAAAAAAACAGAGCAATCATCTAGTTTCACTGCAACTGCATTGGCTGAAAGTGCTGGCTTTAACAGGAAATATAACAATCAGAAAGATTAATAAGGCCTGCTATGAAGTATCGTGACATTCTTGGTGAAGAAGCCTAAATGATACACATAAGTGATTAATCTAAAGTCTTATTTACACTCTTCAGTGAAATTCTGACTTGCCTGTGTGGCACTGAATACTGCCAGTAGTATAATATCAGCAAGCAGTGAATAAATATCACACATTACACAGCACATGCAGTATTAGATGATATCATAAAATACGTAAAATGGAAAAAAAAAAAACCAAAACAAACAAATAAGTATGATATAATCTGTGTCAAGCAATAATGTGCCAGTACTAAACATTTTTTTTCATGTGTTTTGTTACATAAATGCAAGAAGTAACTACAAACACTTTAGCAAACATCGTTTGTCAGCATGGCGCTGACATATTGTGTTGTCATTTATGTGTATTAGGCTGATTTTAATGTAATTTACCCATGAATTTCAAGTCAAAAGTTAAGCATGTGAAGCTGAAAGTTTTGTAAATGAGTTTGTTTGAAATGTGAATTGGAATTTTATTTAAATTGCTTGCATGCTTACATGGTAGGTAGCATGTCTGTGTTTAATAACAAATACTTATGTCAGAACAACCATTTAGGTATTTTCCATTCACTTGAATGTATTCTGTTCTGTTAATTACTTAAAAAGCATATAAATGTATAGCATTTATATGGGCTGTGAATGTCTGTAATTTTTATTTTGCTTGCTTTGAGAAATATGCTAGTACAACTGTCCAAAGAGCAAAACAGAGAAGTATTTGTACTGCTTTGGAGAAAAAGTTATTTTGAAGCCTACCTAGAATTTAACTTAACATGCTTTAATTTGCGGATGGGTCGGTTTAGGGTTGACATTTCCTACTCTGTACTAGTGATGTTCTATGGAAGAGCATTAAGGACACAGTAAGGAATAAATAATTTATTTTACAGGACTGATTCAAGTGAAAAGTTAACTTAAATGTAACAAGCCTTAGAGGTGCTAGTCTAAGCTTGTTATCCTGAGTGCTGTTAAGTCTCTCTGCTTTAACTGTCATCTTCCAAACTCCCTGTTTTTCTCACCCTCCTTCTTTTCCAGATAATTTTTAATGGTATTGATAAAAATCACAATACACAAGTGATATTTTTCAATCCAATTTTCCTTCCATGAAAGTTCTGGCATCATCATCCTCTTAAGGTGTACATTTCTTTATAATAAATATTAGCCCAAAGAGGCAAATGTTTACAGAGAAGCCAGCCTAGAATGATGTAAGCATAATGGGAACTAAAAACACATTTCACTATAATGAATATCCACAGACAAAGTTACATTGTGAGATTGATTGCAGCAGTCTGCGAATATGTTTGAAATAAGCTGAAAAGAGAGTGCAAACAAGCTTTTTTGGTGTGTTGACAGTATTATCTAGTATTGATGATACTTTTTTGAGAGATATTCTTGATAAAGTGAAGTATCCTATACAGAAAAGAAATTAATTTGCATATTCTCTATACTGAAAATCTTTTTCTAGCGAAATAATTTCAGTAAAGAATGCAATATGTCCATTGTATTAGTACATTTTTACAACTTAACATGTCTGGCAAAAAAAAATAGCTGTTCAAAGCTCAGTTGCTTTACATTTTTAAAAAAACGATAGGTTTTAAAACCCTTTCATATTTATGTTCTTGGAGCTTGCAAAGCTATAAGCCAAGAATATCACTTGATCTGTCGAGGCCTTCTTGAGAGATTTCTGCATTGTTTCAGTCTTGCATTTAGGTGATACCGGTTTGGTAGCAGTATGGCGGAGACATGTACAACTGAAAGCACTTCTTATAACAGCCAAGCCACTTATTTTATTCACTCATTACTGTCTTTGAGCAAGGAAGATGAAAATCCTCTTAAGCTTTTTCTAGCTTATTTCTGGTTAAATTGCAGTGTCTTTCTATTATAGATGTAACAGTGTGAAGTTTGGGTTGTTGTGAATTTGTCTTTATGCACATGATGATTTATATTAAAAGATAAACAAATGTGTTCAAAAGCAGGATTGGTGTTCTTAAATGAAACTCACAGGCAATATGTAATTTATGTACTAAAATATTACAAAACATTAACATTGCTAAGATGAGGTTGTTCTTAACATTCATAACATTGTGTTCTCAGAAAAAAAAATCCTCACGTAGTTTGAAATTTGTTTTGTAAATATTGTCAGGTAAAGAATCAATCGACAGAGCTTTACTGTGGAATTTTCAATATAGAGCTGAACCTGTCATGAGAAGTTAAATTATTCTGCTTCCTAAGATTCTAGCAGTAGAAAATCCATTATTAGATTGATATCAACATATGGAAAACCTTATAGCTTTGCATAGAAATGTATGTCATGTATGTTTTATCAGGTGTGTGCCGACAGTGGGATTCACTTAATATAAAATCAAATCTGTGACTCCCATTGCAGACATTTTCTTGTTTTGTAACATTTTAATTACTGGGTAGACAATTTCAAGCCATAAGTTAAGTTTTCTGCAGGACATACATGTGGAAGATGCCCTGTAAATATAAATGCCTTCATCTATTCTTTTCCAGTGCATTTTTTTCCATTGTATCAACAGATCCTCACTAATCTATCATTATTATGACTTTAATCTTTAAATGGCTGGAACTTTTTTTTTTTTTTTGTCCAACTGATTAGTACTATCATAAACACACTATGGCAAATTATGGATTCCAGATCTTGCTTTAAAGAGATGCAATTATTTAAGTGTTTAGAGGCAACTGCTTCCATACTTGCCAGCCATACCATTTCAAAGACTTAATTTAGAGCAGATTTTAATATTGAGCACCTACACTGTGTCTTGGTACCAAATGTTGCAGCATTTACTATGTTCACATTTAAAATGAGTCATGCTAGTTTTCAAAGTGTGTGAAACCTAAATAAGTTGAATTAGTATAATAGCCATCACTTATCTCTTCTTCTGCACTAATCCACAGCCAAGACAAAAACACATATTGCTAATTTGGCCAGCAGCAGCATTCTGTTTTCTACTATACCAGAACGGACTTTTGAAGGGGTTTGAGGATTGCCATTCTCCCATGAGTTCTCACTTATCTGTGCTCCAATATTCTGTAGTCAAAAAGGAACTTGCAGTGTTATTTCTGAGTCACAAGTTTGACTGACAGCTTAGGTCTAGTCTTCACTAAACTATAACAGAATTTTCCTGGAGTCTAAAGTATTACCACCCCCCTAGCTGGAGTGCATCCTCTATATTAAAACACATTCATTTGCCATTACCAACATGTTCTAGTCCAGAGGTTCTCTCCTTATCTTTCAAACTTATTACACTTCTCAAGGTAGAGGGTACCAACATTGACAGCAGCACAAAGGAGTTAATGCCATGCAGTTTTGTCATGTCACTTTTCTATAGCTTTGTAGGTCCAGCTTGTAGCCTTTATGAATGAAATTATGTGTCTTTTTTCCCCTTTGTGTTCTTTGGCCTAACTGTACACTCTATAGTTTACTTAGAAAATGATTTCTGCTGCAATGAGCAATCTTTCTCTTATGTGCCACTCTAATAAAGGTGAATCAAAGACAGTAATGAATTGTTTCGAATGGAAAGTTGCTTTCATGGCTTTGTGCAGGCATAAGCAGCAAAGGCAATTTTGTTCTTGGGCATGAATAAAACATTTAATTTTTGTCTTCATGCGCATATATTTAGTTGAGCTAAATTAACCCTCATTACTTAATATGCATCTTTCTTTGATTGGTTTACAAAGTGCAACTTGTGGATATCTCTAAATATTTAATGAATATTTGTTACCTTGAGGTGCGTGGCTGTGAAACCAGTGGGAATTTATTTCCTAATTAGACTCATCTGCATATGGCATTGGAGCCTGATTAACATACTCCATTAGACGTCCCTTATTAACACTGCTTCCAGCCTTCGAGGTTTGTTAATGTAAAGCAGAAGTAACATTTTTTGGGGTTAATGGACACATTACATGTTATGCATGTGCCTACTCTGCAGAATTTAGTTGGTGAACAGTATTATCATTCTTCTTTTTTCCCCCCAAGAGGTTTAAACATAACTTTGTGATAGTTACGCACAATGAAGTATATAACAAGTTTAATCTTTAAGAAGTTTTGAATACATTAGCCAACATTGACTCCAAAAGCATTTCCTTTGTTAAAACGTAATTAAAGGTGAATGTCTGCCTACGTAACTCTTATATGCAGGTCTGAGAACAGTTGTATCTAGATAAATAAAACATGATAATATCAAAAATTACTCCTCTGTGAAAGAAGAAAAGAACATTAAAGGGATTAACTTCAGGTGCTGCTTCAATAAAACTTTGTGCAATGTACATACCACATGCATTAAATGGGCAAAGATGCAGTGGGTACTGACACCTGGGCATTGTAGCTTTGTTCATAAGTTTTTAGAAAATTTAATTTAATTTGCTTTTTTAATTCTGTGAAGGGGTAAGCCTTTGCTTGAGAGCTGGTATCTGTCATTTACTTTATAGTAGCATCTGAATTCTTCACTTATATATGGATTGCTACTACAGTCAAATGTATAATCTGTCCACAGACAAGGAAGATGCAGAGGACTCCTCCCTGCAGGCGAATGTTCTTAGTGAAAAAGTATCTCTCTACAAAGGAGACATCACCCTTTTGGAAATTGATGCCATCGTTAATGCTGGTAAGTTATTTTATTTATTTATTATGTAATAACTTGCTTTGGATGTGACTTTATGTATCAAGTGTTTTTGCTACATTATAATTTTACAGTCTGTGCTTAAGACTTAAATCAGTAGGGTATATATTTTGATCAGTCACTCTAGCATTCTCAGGAATCTCTTGAATAATTGCTTTCCTGATTACCTAGAATTAACTCAAAAAGTGATAATTTTACACAGTCAAAGGAAATTGGAATAACCAGTTGATTTCATTCTGTTTTGTGCCATATTTTATATGTGTGAAGTGACACTGAGTTTGGACAGTTAAGGACAGAATTGGAACACTGCAGAAGTTAGACATGTCATAACTTTTTAGGAATGAAGGGAAGTCAAAATGATTGTGCTTTGGCTAATAGTTGGTAAAATTGGACACTTCTAGTACAAAATGTATGTAGTTATGTGTAAATCTTTAATCTCAAAATACAGTTTACTATTTTTTATTCACTGTGAATTGAAAGATATTTTTTAAAATACCTTTTTTTGAGAGATTAGTGAATCCTGTTTTCCTTTTGTACTTTCGTTAATATTTTTCATGCAACCTACTTTAAGTTTGGTTAGATAGTGCAGAATAACCCACAGAATGTAGAGAGGTCTTTCTCTCCCTTTCTCTCTCACTTTCATTTAAGGCGTTGAGTGCATTCTTTCCTTTCAAATGACTTAGTGACCATATCTTCTTGACTCTGCTTATTTTGACATCTGACTTCACCATGCCATTTCACTTTCATGTTAGTGCTGGTATGCTTCCATCATTCCATATTCTCTCTATCTTCTTGTTGCTTTAAACCTGTTGACAGCAGCAGCTTTGTAAAGACTGGCTGAAACTCTTTGGCTTATCGAGTTGTTCATTACTAGTAATAGGTTCCCAAAATTAGTTGCTTTATTTAGGTAGCTTTTCCACTGAAAGAAGGTAACTGGTTCTCCTGGAAAAAAGATTATTTCAAGATGTTCACTGTTTTAGACATAGACAGCACTAATTGTCTGGAGTTTTTTTTTAGTATCTTTTGTTAGCTCATGCAGGATATAGCAGTATTTAAAGCAATTTATGCATGTAAATAAAAACTTACTCATTCTCATAACCCATCTAAGACGAAAATTCCAAAAGGCTAACTCATCCTTTGAAATCTAGAAAATGGGAAGTGGTCTAAGGATAATAAAGTGGTAGCTCTAGTACAAATTGAAGAACCTAATTAGCTGATTCACTGGAAAAAATGCATTGTCCTTTGTATCCATTTGCCACCTGCTTATACCATTTTATCTGATGATTCACTAACTTCATGTGGCTTCATTCAGCCACCTGTGACAGAGGAGGCAAACATAACTTGAGAAATTTATTGATGTGGTGAAAAAAAAAAGTATTCTTAAGAGGCATTAGCTCTCTTTTAATGGCTGTTTGAACTTGTGGAAAATATGGGATCTGTTGGGCAATCGGTATCTATATATATATAATTCACTAAGGCAAGACAACCATGGAAAGCACGCCGGAAGGGGCGTGGATTCACTAAGCCGACAACTGAGACACCTATGGCGCACGCAGGACAGAGCCACGCCCACCAACTCGGACGCGACGACACAGAAAAACCGGCGTCATGTATATTCGTCTGTCGTAGAGGTCACATGCAGCTCCGATCCATGTTGACTGTTAATGGAGGCATGTTTCTCGCGGAAGTGAGTCGCTATATGCGGCTTGTAAAACTGTTTGCGAGGGGTAATCCATGGGATCCTTAAAACGTTCCTTTACAACTGAGGTTAAAACACAATGAAGTGAGCAGTCTTTAAAAAATGAGTTTTCGGTTACGACGCACGACCGCATGCACTATAGCAAACTGTTTTACACGCTACATACAGCAATTCGCATCCGCGACAAACATGCGTCTTCTTAGATACTCCTGCACTTTGTACACACCCCTCTCCCACTGTGGTCGGGTGTCTTGGTGGATTATATATAGAAAGGCAGCCAAAACCGCACAGAGCAATGAAAAGTCTATGTGAGTCACAGGTGCATCTAGACTGTACAAAGATGACAACGACTTGAGTGACGAGTTGGAGGTGGGCACATGAGCAGGCAGTGTATACTGAACGAGAAATCAGCAGACTAGCATGACGGAGGGAGCGGAGTGGATGTCCTTCTCCTCTCCTCCCGTTCCACCCTGAGCCCGCGACGGTCGATTGTGTGTTGGTTCGTTCGTGCATTGGTTAAAACCCAATGAAGGAAGCAGTCTTTAAAAACCAATAAGCCCTGTGCCTCTGTTTCATTACCGTCTCACCTGCTTCACCAATGCAGGCCCCGCAACAAGCGATCCGGCAGCGTCATTCCCATGACCCGCCGGGCAGCCACCCGGGTAACCAAAGTCTTTGGGTTCAGGGGGGAGTATGGTTACAAAGCTGAAACTTAAAGGAATTGACTGAAGGGCACCACCAGGTGTGGAGCCTTTCACTTCATTTGACTCAACACAGGAAACCTCACCTGGCCCGGACACGGACAGGATTGGCAGATTGATAGCTCTTTCTCGATTCTGTGGGTGGTGGTGCATGGCAGTTCTTAGTTGGTGGAGCGATTTGGCTGGTTATTTCCAAACGAAGCGAAACTCCCGCCTGCTAAATAGTTACACGACCCAACAGCGGTCGGCGTCCAAATTCTTAGAGGGACAAGTGGCTTTCAGCCACGTGAGATTGAGCATTAACAGGTCTGAGATGCACTTGTATGTCTGGTACTGCACGCGCACTACACTGAATGGATCAACGTGTGTCTTCCCGGCGCGGGGAGGCGTGGGTAAGCCGTTGAACCCCATTCGTGATGGAGACCGTGGCTTCCAATTGTTCCCCATGAACGAGAAATTCCCAGTACGTGCGTGTCATACGCTCGCACTGATTACGTCCCTGCCCTTTGTAAAGCCCCCCATGGTCATGTGACTTGGTGGATTATATATAAAAAAAAGCAGCCGGAACCGCAAAGAACAATGAAAAATCAACGTGGAAACCGACTGAGGCGGTGTTTGGAAAATTAACAGCCAACGTGACTCTCAGGTGCGTGTGGACTGTACACAGACGAAAGCGACTCAGGTAGGGAGTTGGGGACGGGCACATAAGTGGGCGGTGCGTACTGAACGAGCGCCGTTCAACCCCGTCCTTCGCTTTGGAAGGAGAAAGCGCGGCAGCGCTCCTCTGGTTTTCAGTCACGGAACAATTGTATGTTGGTTCGTAGCGTGCATTGTTGCAATGTTACTTTTCTTGGTGGTTTATTAAATTACGGATTTTTCAAATGTTTATTTTTTCCTCTGTGCTTAAAAATCATTTAAAAAGCGGCCTGATTATGCGGCGTATGCTACGCCGCGGGTTGGCTAGTACATTTTAAATACCTTTAGATGATTTACCATGCAGCCTCATGGGTATTTCTAGCATCTGTCTTTTAGATTTTCAGCATGTATTACGTGTACCAAATTGCTTGATTTAATGTCCCAAAACAGAACTTTAATTAAACAATAGTTTACAGTTGTTATATAATTTATGTAGTCAAGCTTGCTTTCTTAATCTTTAGAGACTTTTAAAAGGTTTAATAGATACTTTTTGTTTATCAACTGTGTTATCTTTTATATCATGACCAGCCATGCCCTTTTCCCATTTATACAGCTTGTCCTTTCATATTAGCTGCAATTGCTTGTTCTTCACCTGAGGTCTTCTGTTAGCTTTTTTGTGGTCTTTATAAATACCAGACACTTTTTACGTTTTTGACCCTATGTAGATCGGTAAGCATACTTCTATCTCGTATATTATAAAATAATTTTTTTTAGATTTTTTTTCCAGGGATCTGTCTGAAATCCACAGATGAGCTAAAAATTGTAAGGATAGCAAAAACTGAGAAGGCAATTTAAAAATTTCACTGGTTGAACACTTGAAACCATTCATTTAATTTAGGAAAGTAGAAAGTTCTACATAAAGGCAAAATAAACATTAATTACAGTATAAATACAATATAGGTGACCCTTACTTACAGGAACCACCTCATTCTTTGTTAATGTAACATGCTCATCATCCAGTGAAAGGCAACTAAAATGTTAGGTCGTATTGTAAAAACTGTCAAATAAAAGTAATAGGGTATGTTTTGTCTCAGGGTGTGTAATCTGTTAATGAGACCATATCTGGATTATTGTATAATTTTTGGTCACTACAAATAAGATCTAGCATCTATAAAAGTTGTGCAGCTAAGTGCATCCTGTTGCTAAATGCATAATTTGCACTCATAGGCTAAGGGAGTTAAATTATTAAAATTTAGAAGAATGGGTGCAGACGTAATCCAGGTCTTCAGAAATCTTAAAAGCATTAATAAAATGGGTGTTCCAGAATTCTTTTGGTAAAGGGTAAATGTTGTACTTAGGATAGCTGAGGAAATTTTGGAAAGTGCTTTGGACTCAGAAGCTAGGAAGTATATCTTCATATAGAAAGTTGTGGAAATCTATAACAGCCTGTTAAGTCATTTCATTGAAACAGAAACTCTGATCATTTTTAACAAGTATCTGGATGAGATATTAGTATAATTTAGCTGGTAGTTAACCAGATTGGTATGATGGGCTCAATGGTCTCCTTCCCTTTATCAAACTAATTATGCTGTTATTGTTTCATACCTAATAGGGAGCTGGTTCCAAATGCATCATCAAAACATCTTATTGTATACTGATTTACGCATGGACCTAAACATATGGCAAATATGTTTCATTGGAACACTGGTTCTTGTTAAATTTACTTGTACTGGATCCCTGTTTAAAACCGCGTGTTCCAGTTTTTTCCTTCAAACATTCAATTGGATTTGGTGGTTTGTGAGGCCACTACATTGATCTGAATATACTTAATGTTGCTGTGTTTTTAGGACTTGCCTAGTTTTGTGGTTTATAGCTTTATCTAGCTGAAGACCGTACTTTATAAATAGTTAGACTGCTACAATAAAGGAAAGTACTGTACTGGGTCTGCAATGATGTTGATGAAAATGCAACCCAGTCATAGCCCCAGCCTGCATTATTTAGTTTTTGCAATTTCTAAGCCATTGGCATGAATCAAGAGATTTTTTTCTCCTAAGGAGGTTTAGTGCTGCCCTCAATTCACACATAGATTAGAATGACCAAAGTTGTTAAATATGGATTTTTTCAGGACAGGGACACACTTTTTGTCTTAAAAGAACATATTTCTTTGGTTGATTTAGATTAATTAATTAATTAATTAATTAATTAGTTTGATTAGACCTGTTTAAAAGAATTGAATTTTGTCAATAGTAGAAGTAGCTAAGGCTACTGTATAAGAGTTCACTGCCCTTTCCAGAGCTGTTAAACAATTGCATTTAGTTAGCTCTGGATAGAAGATTCAGAATTCCATTGCTCTGGGCCTTTTCTTGGTCAGAAAGGAAATGTATATAAACGTGGCACTGTCTTTGTGTTGGTGGGGGAGTGAAGAATCCATGTTTTCTTTTAATGTTTATTTTCTAAATATACATTACAGGAATATCTACACTTTGTTTTAGATTTTCCTTTAATTTACAATGCTTTTGAGGAATTCTACATTATTCTCCATTTCTAATGACAGTCTTTTTTTGTTCATATGCCTTACCAAGAAAATAAATTTACAGTGTTTATGGTGGCCGAGTTGTGTGGAAATTGAGGTAGTTATGCTTGAAAAGAATTAAGTAACCGACACAGACTGTTGGATGTAGGAATTCTTGTAGTGACTTCCAGACAGAGATGATAAGCATGGACATTTGAGGCATGAGTTGAGTAAGTTTGCAGTTGTGTCTTCTCCATTGGGTGGTGGACAGTATGAATGTTTGCATCAATGTTTCTCACTGGAATTAATCTGCTGTGACATCATCTGACAAAAAAATTAAAATAGCATCTACAGATGCATTATCCTTGTTTGGAATTTGAGTTCAGAAGTCATTGTGTCCTTTATAGAAAGAGCATGGTGCTCCAGAGATTTGCTGGGGGTGTTTATTATTTTCATCAGACTGAATGTTTTGGGCAAGGAGCCTCAATGACTTGATTATAGTTGTGTTTGTTTATAAGGGTGCCAAATAGGAATGATTAGACTGTGATAATGACTTGTAGGTGTATCAAAATTAAGGATTGTTTGAAAAGTTAATTGCATAATAGGAGGAGGAGTTATTTTATTATTTTATTTTTTGCTTTTTGACTGACTCTGTGCTATTTTATTTCCTTAAAGTTTAAGTTGTCTGTTTAGCTGGGAAGTGTATAAGCTTAAAGTTTTGTTTACCTGCCTCTTACATTCTAGTTGTTTCACAATGTAAACTCTCACCATTTACTTTATTCTTGAAATGAGTGCACCTGATGCAGAGTACATTGATGTACTTTCTGATAATTTATTTTTCCTTGCTGTTTTTTTTTTTTTTAGAGAATAAGATCTTCTCTCTAAATCAAGATACATCAACTGGAGATTAGTGAGGTTTTTCTTGAGCATGGTGCAGAATCCTGTTGGTTGTTTTCAGGTTAATGTCCTTGGCAAACTGCTTAAAATGACCCTCTTGAGAACAATTGTTTGTCTGGAAGAGTTTATCAAGGGAACTTTCAGGCCCACTTTGGAGATTTAGTGTTGTAGTTTGACAAGGGTGGCTTAGTTTTTGGATCTTTTGAAGACTGTTGCTGGTTGATCTGTTTTTAAGTATATTTATCCCCCCTTTTCAGTAACACATCTGCTGCAGTCAGTATTTCACATTTTCTGTGTCTCTGACTGTGGTCCTTCTCTCTTGCTACATTCTGCTTGATTTACTGACCTCAGCTTGCCTCAACATCTCTTTCCTCCTGTCATCCATACTACCTTACCGAATCCTTTTTTAATCCATCTTCAACACTATCTATTGCTGGTCCCTCACAATGGGTAGTATAAAAAGATTCATGCTCTTCATGTGACCAGTGCTATCCTTGACCTGCAGTTTTGCTATCTTCAACAATTTTAATACATTTTCAAATGTCTATTTGCAAAATTTAAATAAAAATGTACATTAATTGCCTTTCCTGAGTTCATGCTTTTCATGCAAAATGTCAGTAAGAAATGCTTTCACCTTGACAGCTTCATGCTATGTAATTAATAATGCTTTAAGACCGTGAAGGGCGACCACTTTGTTTCTGTCCATGGTACTAAATATACAACTAGCCCCTTGCTGCCAGGCTTCACTGCTGTTGACCCGTCATCTCCTTTGACATTGGCGCTTTCCTCCTTCTTGAGTCACATCTTGAAATAATCAATCATCTTTCTGTGGAATGCATTTCACAGTGATCACTATAGCTAGGCATTTTCTCATACTAGTTATTAATATAGCAAACAATGGAAAATATTTCTTGAAGTATGTACATTACATTTTGGAAGAAAAACAGTGAATGTATATTTCTTCTGTTTTCTTCACACCTTTCCATACTAGAGTTAATTCACAGTGATTTGGTGGCCCTGTACTTGCTGGCACCAGCAAAGGTACCCTTATAACTGGATGTCCTCCTACCTCCTCAACACCCTGATCATAGACACATTATCTCTTCACTATTCTTTGAACCCATGCAATGTGGATTTATAGCATTTTAGAATGGAGGAAATACTCTGTGAGATAATTTAGATATTTATGCTTGGCTTCCCAATGTGTTATCTTTGTATTATTAATAATTCCACAAATTCTATCGTCCAGCTGTAAAATGGTAGATTCTGTGATTTTTGCACCTAAATGCAGCAGAAAGAGGCTTCACTAACATGTAACTCAGAACTGGTAATTCAAATCAAGAGTGAAAAAAGGCATAAGATATAGTCTGCATTGCATAATATCTAGTCATTTTGAAAAAGTAGATCTGAAACCACAGTTTACTCAGTAACTCAAAGCTTCATATTTTTTGCACCGTACCTAGTTTTCATAACAGTAAAAGACAGTGTCTTACAGTGTGTAGAAATGATTCTGGCAGTAGTGCCCAGCCTTTTGACCTGAAATAGAAGGGCTTGTTTTCTAACTGTTCCAGATGACAAATGCTGCTTGTGAATTCCTACAGATATTTGATTCTCTGAAAACCCGAGCTGATTTTATAATGAGTTTCAAATACAAAAAGAGGGAAATTCTGTGCAACAATTTAGAATACTGTTTGCCCATTAGACTGCAGTTATGCAGACTAAGACTAAACTAAGAACTTCTTGACATTATACCACCGACAAAGAAAAGTTAATAGGTTTGCCAATATATGGTATGATGGGAAATGCTATTTGTGTGATCTTCTATAAGAGGCTGGACTACACCTGTGAGATGAAAACTCTCCTTCATTTATTAAGGGTAGTAGAGTGCCAG
>NC_053169.1:80064888-80189888 GCF_016835505.1 Polypterus senegalus | reverse complement strand
CGACAGTGGCTTCATACCACCGAAATAAGTACATACATCGGTTTCGGTTAGCGCAGGGAAGCCGCCTACCAAATTTCGTGAAGATGGGGCCATAAATAAGAAAGTTTAACATGGCGGACGTTGTCGACCGTTATGACCGTTACGTGTAGAATTTCGAAATGTAACCTGCTTAACGTTTGTAAGTAAGCTGTAAGGAATATGCCTGCCAAATTTCAGCCTTCTACCTACACGGGAAGTTGGAGAATTAGTGATGAGTCAGTCAGTCAGTGAGGGCTTTGCCTTTTATTAGTATAGATTGTCATTTATGTTCTTTTAATGCACTGAGACCCCTGGATCTGTGTGTACTGTGTGCCTTACACTACTGATTTTTTTGTTTTTTTTTGCTGGCCGTGCTCTGTTATTGCTTGTAAGTAGGGTGTGTCTTACAAGAATCTCATGTTCTATATTCCCGCGAGACGCTCTGTGGCCTCTTTTGTCTCGTGGGTCTTTTAATTAGTCTTCTGTGATCTTAACGTGAAGATCACGTATCGTCTCCTAGTCACTCCCTCCCACAGGATTTTTTTTTATAATAGAGATTTATATATATATATATATATATATATATATATATATATATATATATATATATATATATATATATATATATATATATTTCTGTCTCTGCCTCCTTTTTTTTTTTCCTCCTCTTCTTTTAACCTCCTTCTTGTCTCTCTTCGCCCTTGTCTCTTACTGGCCAGTCTACGTTCTCTGTTTCCATCCTTGTGCAGGCTCCACAGATATGCCTCTCCTAATGGGGTACAGGTGTGAGACAGCGCTCCACCCATATCAATAATAAGGCAACTGACAAATACTCGCACTTGGTCGTGCATAATCAATCAGCCAGGTGCCTCCATCAGCCTGCAGTGGAGCACAATTGTGCACACCCGCCCCCAGACTTGAGTCTGCACGTCGTGGGCCATGATTGTTTATTTAAAAGTCTCCCACCTTTTTCTGAACCACAGACCTGCAATACCACACCTTATAATGTAGAAGTCTGGCAAAATAAAAGTGAAAGATCTAGAAGTCAAAGATTAAAGAGTTCATTGTAAGAGGACTCCATTTCAGCCTCTTGCAATAAAGACTAAATTGTGACAGGAGCTCAATAAACAGAATTACAGTTTGCAAGGTGCTGTTTCATCTCTAGTTTAATAAAGAAAAAATACCTTGTGTTTATCATTCTCCTGGAGTAGCTACAAAAAAAAGAAACAAACTGCAAACACGTGGCTAAAACAAAATCCCTATGAACTTTGTATATTGCATCTCTGCTTCGTACCTTACCTGATCTTAAGTACATTGGTTCTGTGTTGTTATTTTATACCCATATTAGCTGCTTAAAGCTGTTTAATGAAGCAGCGATTTTCAGCAATACAGAAACTCTCCTCAATAATGCCTGGCACTCTCATCTTTTCCACTTTAGCGGTTTAGTGCTTGTGCTTCATTTTACTTTATCTGCTGGGCAGAACAGTGACAGCATCTAATTTCACTTTAATTACTACTACATTTTTTACTTTTTAAGTTTTGAAAAAAATGTTTGAGAAGTTTTGTAAAATGTAGACCTGTGAACCAAACCACATACTGGAAATTCTTCATACTTTTCTGTGCAAGCACCATCAGAAAATCTGTTCATTACTTGAACTGCTCTTTCAGACAGAAGGATAATTTGTCAAGTCCAAATCCTAATTCTCCACTTTGTTGTTCTTTTTGGCATTGTTAAGGAATGAAGAGCACAATTAAAACAAAATTCAAAGAAATTGTAGTTAAAGCATTGGAGCCCGATAACAAACCCACATACACTTTTAACTGGGCTACTAAGGACACAGTATAGAAACATTTAGGGAAAAAGCACCTTGTTTGTGGCTTTTAATGCTTGCTTAATTTAAGCCATTGTGACAAATACATAGCAGCAGCAGAATGCGGTTAGCTCCCTTTGTATCATCTTGCTCAAATATAAATTATATTTTCCCAATAAAACAGTATAATTTCACATCTGCTATTTCCTCTGTATAACCAGACTGTTCCATCATAAACGGCAACATGAAAGTTCATCTTCCTGACCTTTGGCTGTGACATATTGTGGAACAACCAGGCTGGCTGCACCACCTGAACCCAACACAGACAAGCTTGGGACACAGGTTTAAGGCACATACATTGTTTTTTTTTTTTTCTTTTTACCTCGTGCCTTCCACTGTTTCCCACAAGTTCAACACAGTCCCAGCACAAGCACAGCACAAATGCAATACTCTTCTCTCTCTTTTTCTCCACTTCTCTGGTCAAGCTTCGTCTTCCTCCTCCCGACTTTTGCTCCCCAAGTAGTGTCTGCTGGCTCTTATTGTACTGCACTCGGAAGTGCTCTAGATGCTTGACGACCTAGCTTCTGGCAGCACTTCTGAATGTAGCAGAAGAACTGCCTAAAATGGCTCAGCAGATCCTGCTGCATCACACCCTTGGCGGCGCTTGCGGATCCCAACAGTACTGCACAAAACTCCAACTCCCGTGAAGCCCTGCGGGAGTCCGAGGCACCACTACAAACCAGGGGTGCTGCCATCTAGCGTTCTATGGGGAGAGAACGCGCTCTCCATGGTTGCTTCCCTAGTCCTTCTGGTGTGGAGGCATCCCAATGCATGCTACACTGCCCCTCCCTCAGCTGAGCCTTGTGGGGGCGAAGCGGTCCATCCCGCGAGGGTGGTCTTTCTCCAGGACAGGGAGTCAACTCCCTGCAACAACATAAGACGACAAATATGGGGAGGTGCTGCCCCAACGCCACCTCCAGATGTGGCCCAGTCTCGCTCACATGTAGTCTTCCAGTAGTCCTTTTAAAGTTAAATATACAACACAATAAAGTGTGCAGAAAGAGGAGGAGCCTGAATACCTTCGGAATCCACTGTACAAGAAATGTGCATGATCATAAGTAATTAAAGCTGCAATCACTGCAGTACTTATTGATTATATTTGGTGCACACTACAGGTGGTGGAGGAAATCTTTCACTGTGACATGTCAGTGCAGAAAGAAGGGGGCCTTTCAAGAATAGTAAGCGTTATTCATGCATTTGGTGCACCTGAAGGAAAATGGATGAAGGACAAGAAAGGAGAGAGAGGAAGGGCAAAGTGCTCCGGAAGGGAAGGAGTAATCTTTCCCTTGGATGCCAAAGGTCAGGGGAACTTCTGTGCCAGGTATCTCTGATCTTCCTTTTGAAAGTTCCTGAAGCCACTGAGGTTTTACAGAGTGTCAAAGTACCTCCTAGTTGATACAGGATAGTGCAGTAAAACTAATGACAAACAGAAGGCCACTTATTTCCCTCCATGAGATTAGGTTGCAGCACAAGGTCCCTCAGTGAAGGGAGCTGTACTATGATGGCCCGCATCGCCTCAGTATTTAAGAGCTACAGAATATTCAAAGATGCAAGAAAGCACTGTAGTTTGTTGTCCCAAGATTTTACACCCCTGCCCCTAACCCCTGGGGTCAATTGTTTGACTTCTAATACTCATAGTACGGGGCCCATTGGGCTTAGATCCATGTGGTGAATTTGGAAAAGGGTTTACTGACACTGATTAGGGGAGAAAAAGGTCTGATTTTTGAGTTACTGTTAGAGACAGAAAGTGAGAGAAGGGAGTCTCCTTGTGATACTTTAGAGTTGGGGAAGCCACTCCTACAGAATACAGGGTTCAAAATCTGTGTAGAAGGCCCTGAAAAGAAGTAGGCTTGATTTTTCTTTCATTCATCTTGTGTTCTCACTGAATTTATCTCTTAAGTCCGTTAAATTTTGATTAAATAAAGTCTTCTTGATATTCTAGTTACCTAGGGTTTCCACAAGACCCCCTTAAATGAATTGAGTATATAACAAATGCATTGACTGCTTTGACTTTATAAATGAGTAACAAATCTTGTCCCTCATTAAAATATCTCAGAGTCACTCTATTGTGCTTAACAGAGCAGTGCCTTTTTCCGCTCTTGGAGAGTGATGGCCTTGGTATAGATTTTAAACGTTAGATTTTTCTCATCAAGGCAGAAGTAATCAAAGATCTTGAGAGTGTGTGCAGTGCAGATTAAGCAGTTGAAATATTTGGTATCTGAGAAAAAAGGGATAGAAGGAGGACGTGTAGATTTTAATGCTAAGAACCTGTAGATATTTGTAGCCAATCAATCTAGGTTTCTCAGCATGATTTCCCTCATTGCCTCTTTCGCATATGTACTGGCAAAATGTTACTTTCTAACCTAGAAAATGTGCCATCATGGTGCAGTTAATGTTCTTATTTCAAGTTTAGACTCTTGTTGCTAATTAAAACAATTATTTAGAAATAAAGGAAAATTGAAGAACATAAAGGCACATATATATAGTGGCACAAGGAAATTCAGAACCAGGACATGTTGCTTGAGCTCTGCTTCTCGCTTTACCATTCATTCATTCATTCATTCATTTGTTAAACATACTTTATTCAGTTCAGGAACTTGGACACAGACTTTTTGAACAGCATTCAGTCAGAAGCGAGTCCCCAGTGATGTATTGCTCTCTAACAAGGTACAGTCATTTTTATGGGACTAATTTGGATTTGCCAGTTAACTTTACATGTATGTCTTTGGTATGCCAGAGATACATTGGACTATGCTTAAAAACATATAGACACAGTTAAAACAAGCATCCTCTACACAGGCATTGCACTTGACAGAGTTTAAACCCAGGAATCTAAGAGTAAGCATCTTCAGCCACTGAACCATTGTGCTCATTAACTTAGGGCCCCCTTGCCGGGTCTCTGAGCTTCAGGCTGTAGTAGCCTCGAACTAATACACAAGCGAGACATCAGCAAAATGAAACTTAGGAGAGAGAGAGAGAGAGATGCCCAGAGTAGTTCCTTTCAATTACCTGACATCTCTACATTTCAATTTTTTTCTGACAATTTCAATAGTTTCTAGGACCCCAGGCTTTTTACAGCACGAACTTACACCGGTAGTATGTTATAAAGGGATTTGGATAGCATACAGGCTTGGACAGATTCCTGGCAGATTAAATTTAATGTAAGTAATTGTAAAGTATTATATGTAGGAAGTAAAAATGTTAGTTTTGAATATGCAGTTGGTGGTCTGAAACTTAAAATTTCTCAACCACTGTGTCACAACCTCAATTTTGGGTTTTGGGCTGCCTCAAGTGAATCAAATATTGCTACTCTTTATAATGATGGTGGGCTGCCACTCTGATGATCTTGCATGATTGTCATTTTAGGCATTCTAGGTGAATAGGATAGATGAGTTTGTTGGCTAAATGGATAGTTATAGTCAGAATTTTTCTAATGTTCTACACAAAAATGTGGGTGCACATAACTGACCTTTTATAACTATGACATATATTGAATAGCATTACTTTTAAGACTATTTATTTTTAAGACTACAGTGTATACTTTTAAAGATCCCCCTGCTTTTCCCTGTTTCATAAGCGATACATTTTCCTTTCCGCATTCTCAGCTGTCTACTTAGTCCTTCTTCCATCAGTTATACCAGAGGCATTGCTGAAGAGCCACTTACTCTCCACAAAAAGGTTGTAAAATCAAACAAATATTAAGGTTCATGCAGTACATGGACAAAAGTATTGGAGCACACCTCTTAATTATTAAATTCAGGTGTTTCAATCAAACCCATTGCCACAGGTGTATAAAATCAGGCACCTAGACAATGCGGTCTCCTTATACAAACAAGTATGTAACAAAATGGATTGTTCTTAAGAGCTTAGTGCCTTGGTACTGTGATAGGATGCCACCTTTGCAATAAGATGGTTCATGACATTTCATCCCTGCTAGATATTCCACAGTCAGCTGCAGGTGGTATTATTGGAAAGTGGAAGCATTTTGGAACAACAGCAACTCGTCCACAAAGCAGAAGACCACATGAAGTCACAGAGCAGGGTCAACAACTGCTAAGGTGCATGGTGTGTACAAGTCCAAGTACAATTCCATAGCTGAAGAGTTCCAAACTTCTACTGGCATTAATGTAAGCACAAAAACTATGTGGGCGGAGCTTCATGGGATGAGTTTCCATGGCCAGGGCAAGTCTTGGTTTGATGGATACCGGGACAACGTTACCTGCCTGATTGCAGGTTCAATGGAGGAGGGATAATGGTATGAGGCTGTTTTTCAGGGATTGGGCTGGGGCCCTTCCAGTGAAGGGCAATCTTAATGCTTCAGCATGCCAAGACATTTTGGACAACACTATGCTTCCAACTTTGTGGAAACAGTTTGGAGAAAACCCTGTTCTGTTCCAGCATGACTGTGCTCCAGTGCATAAAGCAAAGTCCATAAAGACTTGGTTGGATGAGATTGGCATGAAAGAACTTAACTGACCCTCACAAAGCCCTAACCTCGTCCAGCATTAGTGCCTGACCTCATAAATACTCTACCGAATAAATTGGCACAGAATCACCCGCAAAATCTTGGGGAAAGCCTTCCAAAAAGAATGAAAGCTGTTGTTGTTGCAATTGTTCAACTCCATATTAAAGTCTATGTATTTGTCTTTTGGTGTAATGGTCAGGCATCACATTTTTTTGTCCATAAAGTGTATATTCAAGTTAAAAATAAGTGTATATTCAAATATAGCTGAACATACAGTAGATCAGAAATTCCAGGTGTGACACATACATTTGCATTATTGTTAATGCTTTTACTTTTTCTTGCAGTGTGTTTGTAAAGCATGAGAACTACTTATGACTCATGCCCAGACACTTGAAAGAATCACATGAAGAATCAAACAAATCAGACACTTAAAAATCCTTTCACAAATATAGGATTCTATATGAGTACATAATGTTGTGCTAAAAGACAGAAACTGAGCCAGGAACGCCTCACATTGCTTCTAAGCACATGAGAAACCCAGATGAAATCGCTTGTGATTGCTCAGACTGTCATTTTTTTCTTTCTTTCTATCTATGCCGCCTTTTACTCCTAGAGGTCTTAAGATGTAATGAGATGATCTATCACTTATTTATATAATGCAGATTTAGGAAAATTTTGAATCTGTGTGTTTCATAAATTAAATGAATTGTGAGGATTGAATTGGATTCTTACTAACCAACCTCCAATACCAACTCTCAATAGTTGATCATGCATTGTTTTCCAGAAATGGCCCAATACTGATACTGTGTATTTATTGCTCCATGTCTAACACAAATGTGGGTAAAAAATTCCTTTAGAGTTGTAGCTTATACACTCTAGAGCTGGCTCTTTATCTGTACCATCTAAATCAAGGCTAAAGACTCATTTATTTGTAGATTCTTCTTCCTGCATTTTAATGCCTGAAATATATTTTACCATGGTTCTCTTGTTTAATATATTATTTGTCTAATTTATATGTGATACTGGGTTTTATTTAAGATTCCAGGTCATGTCTGCTGCCAGCAATTACTACTTTATCTTTGTACTGGCTACAGTTATGAATTCATCATTTATTATTTTGGTTCTGGATTCTATCCCATCAAGCACAAGGCACCTCTGAACATGAAACAAAACAACTTTCAGGCCACCCTTATGCACCCTTTCACACTCCTTTATAGGATTCCCTTCTAAAATTGTCAACTAATCTAATATTGGAAAATATGTACTGAGAGAAAACCATGATGAGCACAAGAATAAAGTTTATTCTTTGCACTGATAATGACTAGGCTGAAAATGAAGCCTAGATCCCTGGAGTCATCAGGTTGTAACACTATCCATTGAGCCATTAACAACTGAATCTCAATGTTTTTCCAGTTTTATTCAGGTTACAATGTTCTCAGATATAGCTGTGTCTTGTTGCTTGCTATTAACCGGAAATGATTTAGAACTAACAGAGATGGTCCCAGAGACTGGCACTTTATGAGCAGGTGGGCAAAGGAAAAATGCAAATCCAAATACTATGTGACAGACTATCCTGCAATTTCACTGATCACTAATCCATGTTGTTTGGCAGCTTCATTTATCTCTCATGCTACACGTGCTGCTTCTCCATAGGCAGAAATGAATTGTGAAGAAAGAACAGCAGTGCAGCTGGAAGGAAGGAGACTGGGCTGAATGGTAAACTGCCCGTCTTTCTCACTCTCTCTTCATTCTCTGTAGTCCCATGATACTTTCCAACATTTATGAAAACCAGATGGCTAGCCTTTTTGTTTTTGTCTGTTTTTGGTCTTTATCATGCTTACTGTACTTTAAAATGCTAAAAGTAAATAAAATCCTCAGAATCCTTGTTCATTTTAAAGATGCCACTGCTATGTTCTAAAAATGTAAAATACTGAGGGTTGGCTTGTATTAGAATTATTCTGCAAATAAGCTTCCATATTAGAATGACGTGGTTTAGCAGGAGGTACCGTCTTGAAACGGTTATACTTTCATTACCCTGCTGCTTTACAAAAGCATTACTTTAATGGCATTAAAAGCTTTCCGAGATTACTGCTGACCCCTAAGCTGGTTAGCACCATCAACCTTGAATTCAGCCCATCAGTTTGCTCTGCTAAATATATTGGAACCTGCAGGGGTGGAAATTGCTCCAGGAAGAATGCTGGCAGCCTTCCCTATCTTATTATTGTGTTGTGATTATTTTGTGCCATGCTATTATTCCATGATAAGATTAAAAACGGTTATACAGCGGCTCCCTATTTTACATGTCCATCTGAAACTCTTCTCAAGCCGTGCCTTTTCATCTGTTTATGGCATTTTATTTTATGCCATGTTGGTTTAGTAGCTAGATAGCGAGGTGCCTCTGCTGGATAAGCAGAGAGCATAGCACCATTTAAATTGAGGGGCCTTAGGTGGTGATGCTGTTGGCCCAAGACTTGCACCAGATCTCATCTCCTTCTTAAACAGTATCTCATTTTTGCAGTTGCCCTTCTGTCTGCCACCTACCACTCTACCAGTGAACATTTGTGCTGCCCACTGAGGATAACTGCAAAAAAACATCTAGAGACTGATTGTTTGCTGGTTTGTGATTCCATTTAGTCTGGTTTATTTACACAGAGAGTCGGTTCATTATAGAGCCTTCTTGAAGTCTACAGTATATGGGTTTATGAAAAATGCAACTGAAACATGCTTTGTACCATGACATGGAATGCGAGTGGTTTACACCTTTAAAGCAACCACAATTGATAGCATCAACAGAATAGTGAGAAGGCATAAATTTACAATTGTGAAATAGTTTTCTTACCAGAACACTTGATTTTTTTTAAATTTGTCATTTGAAGCATTTTTTTTCCTTAGCTGACACAGTACATGGCAGGTATATTATGCTAATGAATATAAAATATAGTATGGAAGGATTATTTATTTCAGAAATATCAGCATGGAGATCTATTCTGAATTAGGTCTCCCCTCCAACTGCCTGCTTCAGTTGTTTTTTATAACCTAGAAGTATGCTTTCTAAGGTGTTTTCTTAGTACATTAATGGTTATTACTCAAATCAGAGTTTTGTTTTTATTAATTTGCTGCTTGAAATTGGCTGGAATTGTTAAAGTAGTATCTAGCCTTGGCTCTTTCAAAAATGTAAAGCTTTGATAAAAATGCAATGTGTAGTGAAAGAGGTTCAAACTTGTCAGGTGCACAAAGTACAATGAAACTCTAAAATGCATGCTTGACCAAAAGGCACCACACTACCACTACATCTCACTACATAGACAGTGGAAAGTATATTGGTGTAGAATGCAATATGGAGAAAAGCACTTCCCACCAGGGTCGCCCAAACCTATAGGTCTCAATGTATTTCACACTGGTATACAGACTGCACTTGTTTCCACATAAAGAAAAGAGACGATGGTCCAAAGTAGACATTACATTTGGGTGAAGTCCACAATGCTGAAAGGTGGCACACTCATGGACACAGAAAACCTGACAATATATGAAAATACAATATATAGCTGGATTGCTCTACTAGATGCTGGCACATATCCAAGACCGCACAGTGGCTGTAGCTGGAAGGGGAACTTGACTGTATAGGAGGTTCTGTTTAGAAAAAAAAAGCATATAATGTGCATTTGCTGTTAAACCAGTGTGTCTGTATGGGATTCAGTATGTATGGCAGACTTTCATATACTGTAGAAAAATATGAATCGAGTACAATGAAATAAGAAAAAGATGTGATTTGGTCACGCAAGTGCTGCTTGCTTCTGGGACATGATTTAAATCACAAGCAGTCAAAAGACTTTGGTGTCAAATGTGTACACAATTCAGATGATTTCATAGGATACTGGAAGATATGCTGGGGTATCAGACACTCAGCACATGTCTGTACTGAGCATCTTTTGTTACATTCATGGCTGAACATAACCGTTTATGAAACAAAATTGGAGCCTAAAGACATGGTGAGGCTATGGGCAGTTGGGGGTGCACCCATGAAAAATGTAAAATTCAACCCACAATTCTCCCGCATGATAATATTTCCTCCTCAAGAATTCCTTGTGAGTCCACACATTGAGCACATATCTCGACTGCCACACAGACTTGTACTGTTGCCTCAGCTGATATCTTGCAGCTCCACAAGGCACAGTGCCCTCTTTTCAGATGCCGCCTCACTGTAGATCTGCCTCACTTCCCATGGCCCCTCTCTGTCCTTATCTGCTCATCTGTTCAGTAGTTGTTCAGCTGATGTGAAACTCACCATGCACCAGAACATCCACACAACTGTCCTTCCCACTTCCTTTAAAATTACTCAACAGAGCCAATGCTAACTGACCTGTTCTCCCTCCACAGAATAGTTATCACACCCAAAAGTTCAATAGAGCAGTAATTTTTGCTCTTTTGGTTTCTTTTACTTGTTTTTTTTTCTCTCCTTTTGTTTCTCTTCTCAGTACATTATTACGCCACCGTGCTGTGCCAAAACTTGTAGCAGTCTGGTGCCGCTATGATTCACACCGTCTAGAAGATGGTGATGTATTTATTTTTATGGTGGAGATTCCAGGGACGCACCCAGCCTTGGCCCAACCTACACACACTCACAAACAGAGACAAAAACAAAGCAAACCGGTAATCAAATACCAATTAAAGAATGTAATGAAACTAAATGAAATAAATGAAAACAACAATACCAGCCCTGTTCCCTTTACGGCGACTATACATTAAATACACAAAGCACAAACAAGACACACACAGTAAAGTCCATGAAAAACGGCAATGGTTGAAATTTAATGATGGGAATAGATAGTCCAGAGAAAAGCACGTTGAATGGGAATGTAGTGTAGTCCTACCAGTAGTTGCTGTAATGAAGACGTGTGGACGGGTTAAGGAACGCTCCTTTCTTCGCAGGATGGCCATTAATCCACTTACAGTCCTCATGTACACAGGCAGACAGCAGACAGTCCAGACCCCAAACACGAAACAATCCAGGACAAAATGAATAAGTACAGGTAACTCAACGGAAGGCAGACAGACAGGAACCTGAAACACAAATTACAAAAACCCTCTACCCTTTTTGGTCACCGGCCTCCTTTTTAAAAGCCATGCTGTGACCTCCTTTGACCCCAACAGCCCCTGCACCATCAGCAGAAGACCAATCAGAGCCACTGCTGGGAGTTCCAGTTTCAAATTGTAGTAGCACCTCTACAAACTCATTAAAATAATTAATAAACTATAAACAATTAAAAACATCAGCATCCCCTGTCTCATCATCTCACAACATTCATTCTAAACGTTTGCCACTTCAACGTGTACATATCCGATTTGTTTTTAAAGATTCTCTTTTTTTACGTTTGGTCTCCTTCCCCTAAAGTTCCAATTTAAAATGCAAGAAAAGCCTAGATATTTTTTTAAATTCATAAAAAAAGCTTCAATTTAGAACACAATTTCATTTTGTAGATTAATATGATTGTGAATAAATAACAGTCATCTTTTAAGTAGTTGCTAGATGAAAGACTGCAGCAGCTAACTAAGTGAATAATGGGGACTTAATGAAATTTTTTCACTTTGTATTTGATTAAACCGCTACTTTTAGCTTTGCAAACCTGTATTATTCTGTAAATGTATTTTACTATGTGTTTTGTTCCTTGAAACATTTTTGTTGTCTTTGCAGCTGCTAGGTGTTGCAAAGCAATTTGTCAGTCAGCGTTTCTGCAGTATGATGGATGTTATACAAATTAACTAAATTCACAGGGAAGTTTCCCAGAGAAAGGTGACCTAGCCTAAATGAGAACCATGCACTGAACAAAATATCTATATATATATAATTCACTAAGGCAAGACAACCATGGAACGTACGCTGGAAGGGGCGTGGATTCACTAAGCCGCCGACAAGTGAGACACCTATGGCACACGCAGGAAAAAGCCACGCCCACCAACTCCAAGACCATTGGATACGACAACAACTCGCAGGGCCACGCCCACCAACTCGGACGACGACACAGAAAAAATGGCGTCATTTATATTCGTCAGTCGTAGAGGCCACATGCAGTGCAGGTCAGGTTATGTCATGTGCATGTCATGCACCTCCGAGCTACGTTGAATGTTCATAGAGGCATGTTTCTCGCGGAGGTGAGACATCCGTGTCTTTCCTGAAGTGTTTAGCATTCAATAAATAATTATGCATGACATTGACGGTGTGTCTACCCAGCGCAGAGGGGCGTGGGTAAGCCGTTGAACCCCATTCGGGCTGCAAGCCGTGGAATTCCCACTAAATGTGACTCATACGCTCCCACTCATTACGTTCCTACCCTTTGTGCACACCCCCCTCCTACCGTGGTCGGGTATCTTGGTGGATTATATATAGAAAAGCAGCCAAAACTGAGGGGTATCCCATGGGGTCCTTAAAACATTCCTTTACAACTGAGGTTAAAACACAATGAAGTAGGCAGTCTTTAAAAACCGAGTTTTCAGTTATGACGCACGCCCGCAGGCACCACAGCAAACTGTTTTACATGCTACATGCAGCAATTCGCATCCGCGACAAACATGCGTCTTCTTAGATGCTCCTGCACTTTGTTCACACCACCCTCGCTACTACCGTGATCGGGTGTCTTGGTTGGATTATATATATATAAAGGCAGCCAAAACTGCACAGAGCAATGAAAAGTCTACAGTTCCATCTTTTCATTCTCTTTCTGTTGTATCCTCAAACCCTCCCTTTTTAGACAACTGTGTCTTTCCAGAAGTGTTCAACCATCAATAAATAATTATGCGACGTTTGTTATGCCGCAGGTTCACTATTGTGTTGTATTTTGCTCTCTCCAGAGTTCCATCTTTTCATTCACTTACTGTTGTATTCTCACAGCAACCCGTTTTAGACAACCGTGTCTTTCCAGAAGTGTTTAGCATTCAATAAATAGTTATGCATGACATTGAGCATGTGTCTACCCGGCGTGGGTAGGCCGTTAAACCCCATTCGGGCTGCAAACCGTGGAATTCCCACTAAGTGCGACTCGTACACTCCCACTGGTTGCGTCCCAACCCTTTGTACACACCCCCCTCCCACCTCGCTACTACCGTGGTCGGGTGTCTTGGTGGATTATATATAGAAAAGCAGCCAAAACCGCACAGAGCAATGAAAAGTCTACGTCACTCACAGGTACATCTGGACTATGTAAAGACAGCGACTCATGTGTCGAGTTGGAGGTGGGCACATGAGCAGGCAGTGCATACTGAACGAGAAATCAACAGACTAGCATGACTGACGGAGCTGAATGGACCTCATTCTCCTTTCCTCCCGTTCCACACTCCGCGCCGTGCACCCCCATCCCTCCGTCTGGCAGGAGAAGGTGCGAGGACGGTGCGCCAATTTTCAGTCACGGACGATTGTGTGTTGGTTCGTTCCGTGCATTGTTACAATTTTTTTTTTCTTGCTGATTTATTACATTACCGATTTTTCAAATGTTATTTTTCTCCCTCTGCTTAAAAATCATTAAAAAAACGGCCTGATTATGCGGCGTATGGTACGCCGCGGGTTGGCTAGTGTTAAAATAAATCTTAAGAATCCTCATTGACATCATAGAATCTAAAAGCATCTCCTTCAATATGAGGGTGCATGATTCAACGGCCAATTAGAGTTTTCAAACTTGGTGCGCATGAAAGATCTTGAAAAGGACAATATGTGCATGACTAACGTTTGCTAGGTACCATGTAGGTGTAGAACAAGAGTTCTGGAATAATGTATACTAATAGGTCAGTAATGGCCACAATACTTTCTTTAGAGCACATTTGTCTACTTGTTAATGCAGAATTTGGCAAGAGGTAGCTTTTTAATTAGGAGTTTTTTTGAAGACTTTTCTGAACATTCTATCCTAAAGGTTGGACTGGGCTGCTTGTTAGCTGATCATCAGTGTCATTGACTGGGGGAACACAGATGTCCACCAAAAAAAATGGTGTGCCAACTGGGTCACTTCTTTTAATAACTAATAAATCTGGCAAAACAAACAGGAGCTTGATGGCACAGATAACAGAAACAAAGGCAAAATTGCCTGGTAGTCTCTGGTTTTAAAGAATACCCCCCCATGTAGTGGTTTCTCTGATCCATAGGTAGAAAAAGAGACAATACTGTTGGTGACAGAGTGATAGTGCTTAACTATGATGAGCCCAGAAGGTGACTCTGTGACACCAGTCAACTTCCATTTTCACTATTTGTAGAGATTTTGTAGTACTTTTCTATGAATTACTTTTCTTTCGTTTAAAATTGACTTTGTAGCTTTTCTCATACTTATAAACATCAATAGACCTTTTGCTGAGGAGCTCTGGAAACTGTGTTTGTGTTACCATTCTCTTGTGTACTTTGTCGTTAACTATACAAATTGTCTAATGTCTAACAGTTAGACACATTAAACTGCTGCTTGATTATTTAATAATTACATCAAATTCTCACAGCAGTAGTACAGTGCCTTGGAAAAGTATCTTGCCTTTTTCCCACATAAGTGATTGTCTCAACCTTTTGATTTTGATCAGTTGTACTGGTAATTTTTATTTGTAAGTCTTGTATTATTTGTAAACCAAACACACATTTTCACTATACTCCTCACAAAAGCAAGAAAATTCTAAACTTTTAAGGAATTAAATTCCAAAAATAGAAATGTCAATAGTTGGTAAATATTCACCAACCCATTTAGTACTTGAGTTAACTAACTCTCACAGCTGTTTCAGCAAGTATTGTTTTTTTCGGGAGAAGTCTAATTTTGCACACTGTGAAGAGCAAAGATTTGCCCTTGCATAATTGCTTAAGATGTACCAGGTTATTTCAGGTATATTGGAGGACATCAGTTTTTAGGTCTTGCCACTAGTGTTTGATAGGGCTAAGGTTAGATCGCTAACTAGGCCATTCAAGGACATAGTTTTCCTTAATTTTAAGCTACTGTATTGTTGCTTTAGCAGTGTTCTTTGGGTCATTGTCCAGTCCTCATAAAAGACTAACTTTCTCCCTAGTTTAAGCTTTCTGGCATAGGGGAGCAGATTTTCCTCCAGTGTCTGACTGTATTGTGTGTCATTTATCTTCCCATTAATCCTAACTAGACTGCTATTCCCTGCTGCTGAAAAGCATTCCCACAACATGATTCTGCCACCGCCAATTTTTACAGTGGGGTTGGTGTTACCTGGCTGATTGACATTTTAGATTTATGCAACACATATAACTTAATGTTCAAGCTAAATGGTTCCACTGTAGGTTCATCAGACCACAAGACTTTTGGCTACATGTTGTCAGTGTCTTCCAGCTCACATTGTGCTAATTCTGCAGAGGTAACCACACTTTCTTCTCTTCTTCTTTCTTCTTCATTGCTATTCTTTCTTAAGGGCCCTTTTAGGCATAAAACCTTGAAGACTGCCAAGTGGTGAACATCTTTCCCAATCACAGTCACTGACATCTGCAGCACAGTCAGCATGGCATTTGGTGTTACAGCAGCCTCTTTGATAAGTGCCATTTAGAGGAGCAGCCTGACCTTGGCAGTGTGGCTATAATTTGTTTTTTCCTACTTCTGTATGATGGACTGCACTGAGTTCTGAGGTATGTTCGGTAGCTTTGTGGTGTGTCTTTCACTAGTGTCTATCAGTGAATTTTGCCAAAGTGTTATTCTCAGAGAATTTGCTGCATTTGCGGTTGCCCTTGTGTGTCAAATTATTTATTGATAATTTGTCCAGTTTAGGAGAATTTTTTTTTTTTTTAAACAGCGTCCCGTAATGCTTTGACATCCCCCGGAACTGTAAAAGCCGACATTGATGAGACTGCCCCCCGGGTATATAATGCTGATCACATTTGCATTACAGACGCTGTGGGACGAATTATCTGTACTTGTACCCAAATGTGCAGGTCGATTTTTAAGTTCCACCTCAATATAAGAGAAGGAAGCACAGGCCCAATGCATGCATAATAATTATTTAGGTGGCGAGTTGAGTGTGAAAACAAACCTTAAATGAGCCTGATACACCCTAAAAACTCAGGAGACTCTATGAAATAATATTCTGTCTTTTTGATAGAAGAAAAAGTGCAAAGCATCAGCACAGACAGTTTGGCAAGCCTTCAGCGAAGCTTCAAACAACAGAACAAGCCAGTGGCATCAATCATGACAGGCCACTTTGAATTTTCCGCCTTTAAAAGACCTACGTATTTTTCTGACTTTTAATTATGATTTTCAGCATTTCTGCTTTGTTTTGACAAAACATATGATTGTGCATCTCTAACTGTGTTCTTCTTTAATCTCACAGAGGCACGGTGGTGCAGTGGTTGGCACTGCTGCTTCACAGCTCAGGTCACCTTTTTGGCCACAATAATCGTTCCAGTATAGTTGGCAGATGTTTCCCTAGCCCTCAGAGACACTTTAAATATGATTGCACCATTATAATCCTATCAAATGTAGTTTAGTTAGTCCTTCCCCATTCATTTCAATGCATTTCATAGAGTTCAGTGATACTCGCATGAACATGTGAACACTTCCATGATTTCTCTGAACTCGAGGCGAAGTGAACACCATGGAGTTCAGTCATCACTATCTTTCGCCAACTTATTTTGAAAGCTCTGTTGTCTTCATATTGGTTTTCTTTTTATACTGAATGCAACATACTGTGGGACTTCAGTAAGAGAGGGGAATTTATCTTCCTAAATCAATTACAGGTGATTCACCAGGTGGAAACCATCAACAAACTGTGTGATTTGGTAAAGTTAGCCTTGTATTCGCAAAAGGTTTGCATTTTTATGATTTTTTTTTTTTTTTAGCAAATTATCAAAATTATTGGTTTTCAGTTTTTTTTTTTTTTATTTGACATATTTTTAGTTTAATATATTGTAGGTTTTTAATCCGAAGTAATAAAATTTGGAAGATTTAAAGGCTGAATTCTTTTCAAGGCAGCATACAGTACGTTTGGGCTTTGTTTAAAGGCTAAAAATGTTAAGAACAGTTTGATTAAACAAAGATTTCTGAGTAAAAATGTAACATTTAAAGAACTACAGCGTGTTCACGTTTCTTCAAGCATCACTCTGTTCAACAAACCATTAGTGAGCAACTGTTCTTGCTTGATGGATTACACAAAGTAGTTTGGACAGACACTCTTGGAGAGTTTATCTGTGAACAGTAAGGGGAACTTAGTTATTTGTAAAGCACCAGGGAGTCATGAGCAACTGAGCTGTCTGTCTGGATACCAGTGATATAAGTAGGATTCAAGATTTTGGCAGCAGTGTTCTGCAGCACACTTGCCTGCTAATGCTTACTTTGAAGACAGATTCAATTCCTGTGATATATACAGTTTTGTAATCTCAGTGGCTTTGTAGAGGGTTTTTACAAAGGAGCCCTCCATAAAAGGTACTGTATAAAATAAAGCTTGATTGCTTAAAAAGAATTTGGCATTGCTGTAGTTGAAAGTCAAGGGCACAGACTTACATGTTGGCAATTTACAACATCCATTTTTTTCAAGTTAGCAGCAGTTAAGGCATGTAGTACACTTTTAGCTCAGACTGTAGGTTGGGAAAAGAAATGATGGCCTCAATATTGCCTTGTCCATCAATGCAGATTTGCCCTCAGAGTTTCAGCCTGTCATTAATAGCATAGTTGGGAAGGCACGGCAGGCTTGATATTATTGTTAGGAAACCCATAATTGCAAGCTGTCGACTTATGTGCTGCTATTACAGCCGCGGAGAAATAGCTGTGAACTTTATTTTAATACCCCATGCTTAAAGGAATATGCTGGTTAGTGTGATCAATATGGCAGCTGTAAAGGGTAATTACACTTTGGGGAGTGCACACTGGCAGCCATGCTTGGAGATTTTCTGTAGCTGACAGGTCAGCAATGAACTGGTGGCTGCCACAGTATGTTTTGGCTCTCTACAACCCAGACCCTTGAAAAGCAATTCTAGTAAAATGGATGGAAGTGATCATCACTATTCTGTGATTGCTAATTTGATTTTTGCATCATCATTATCATCTGCTCTTAAAATTAAAGGAAAGAATTTAACAATGAGAGTGATAACTCAAGCATTTTTCTTATCTAGACAATGAGAAAGACACACACAGTACATTATGGATTTATTAGGCTGTCCCCCTGCTTGGTTTCAGTGCCAAGCCATTATATGATTGTTATCTTCTGTGAACACTTACTACTGTCCAACAGATTAGTTCATAAGGATATTGTCAGCCAACGACAAGCAAATGGGGCAAATCTATCTGTGTATTATGTTCCAAAAGTATGTCATTCTTTTTTTGATATACAGTATACCACATAGCCAAAACGAGAATGCACATTATAATCCAGACATAACAGCTAGAAGAGTAACTAATACATATAACACAAACTGGGAACAAGGTGTGACAGTTTGACACTCCTCGGTATTCTGAGACAAAGAGTGTGTAAAGCTTTCTGGACAGGAAATGGCACTATACCTCTCATCTCTCTAACTTCAAGTTCAAATTTATTGTCCTGTACACATACAGTAACTTTTATTAGTAAGTGAGTGAGATACTTAAGTTCATGTCTGATCAGCATGCAACATATTCTTACAGTCTTCCGTGCTGGCTGTTGGGAAAAATATTGCTTGTTCAAGCAGTTCGGTCCCATCAGTAATGTTTTGCATTCCCTGCTAGATTCCTTAAAAAGCTTTAATTTTGGCTTTTAGTAAGTCTCTTTTGTAAGCAGGAACATTATCAAACCAATTTAGAGTCCTCGGATGCTTTTCTCTGTCAAATGCACTATATTCAGAGTCCTGGCTGCTATTTGTAGAAACTTGATTGAAGTGATTTGATGATATATGATGTTCCTGTAGCCAGGGGAAATGCTGTGTGTTTATTCTTTGAAGAGCAAAAGGAAATACAAGAAGACCATTCATTTTTCCCTGCATGCTTTGTACTGCCCTTTTCTGTGTCCTCAGAGAGAATGAGTGTTAGCTGTAGATGACCAGTGGACAGCAGCTTCATGCTGAACTTTCTTAGTGCACCCATTAATTGGCCTAATTAGCATTTCACATCGATCCAAGCTTTGACCCAATAAACTAATTTCATGAAGCATGTTGATTAGCTCATTCAAGTACAAATTTAACTGTACTATGTACAGGTGCTACAATTTACCCATTAAACCTTCAGAAGGAAAATACTACCTTGGTGTACTATTCAGTATTTAGTCCAGTCCTACCAATGTATACGGCATCATCGCTACCGTTTTGCATGTCAAGTTTGAAAGATTTTTTCTTAACACTACATTAAATTCTCTTACAAATGGTAAAAACAAACTGACTTGCCCACATTTTGGTGATACGTACTAGGTACCAACCCATTGATAGGCACAAACACCCAAATAACATGTTATAATTTTGACCAGCAAATTGATGGATTACAGTTCTTGGATGTATGGCATTGTTCATAATGGTACTCAGTTTTGTTTTCATCTTTTCCTTCACTGTGGTCCCCAGGGGGTCCAGAGTGCATCCCATAACTGAGCATGCCCTTTTAATTAGCTTGTTGATTCGGTGGACCTCTTATGAAGTAAAGTTATCAGCCCAGCACATCATAGCATAGAAAATCACACTAGCCATCACAGAGTTGTAGAAGAAGTGAAGGATGTCACTTTCAACATTGAAGGAACAGTCTCCTAAGGAAAGAAGAGCCTGCTCAGACCTTTCTGAGTCTAACTGGTCATTAATGTGGGCACAATTCTGTTTGCACCAAGAAACAAAGTTCTACACCTTGCTCCTATGCTCTGTATGATCCAAATTAGAAACTTTTAACACAGATTGAGTTAGTGGTTCCTGATTATTGGACAAATCCATGCATGACCTGGCAGATCCTTTGGTTATAGATTTTCCAGCAGGCTTAGTGGTAGTATTGGTACAAATCCATTGCTAAAGTTAGCACAACTAGTGGTGGAGTTTTCATACGCCATTGAAGCATTGCCCAATTTTTCAGAGCCCACATCAGACTTTGGAATGTTTTGTAGTTTGTTTCCTTTCACTTCTTTTTCTTTCGGCTGCCCCCGTTAGGTTCGCCACAGCAGATCATCTTCTTCCATATCTTTCCGTCCTCTACATCTTGTTCTCTTACACCCATCACCTGCATGTCCTCTCTCACCACATCCATAAACCTCCTCTTAGGCCTTCCTCTTTTCCTTTTACCTGGAAGTTCTGTCCTTAACATCCTTCTCCCAATATACTCAGCATCTCTCCTCTGCATATGACCAAACCAACCCAAACTTGCCTCTCTGACTTTGTCTCCCAACTGTCCAACCTAACCTGACCCTCTGAGGTACTCATTTCTAATCCTATCCATCCTCACCACACCCAATGCAAATCTTCTCTGCATATTGATTTGGCAAAATTTTACACCGGATGCCCTTCCTGACGTAACCCTCCCTATTTATCCGAGCTTGGGACTGGCATAAAGGAACACACTGACTTGTGAATCCTCTTTGTTTGGGTTGTTTGTTTCCTTTCAGTAATAAAACTTAAAAGGGTTGTTTGTTGAGGTATAACTTTCATGCTTATCTTGCCTTGTTCACAGTTCTCTTCAACTGGACTATCTGACACAACTAGTAAATTCAGTAGGCTACTAGTTAAGAGCCTCTGGATAACATCAGATGCTTTACAAACCTTGTTAGACAGATGTATGCTGTAAAGTTGCTATTCAAATATACCCTCTCTGAATGCTGTTTAGGAGTCTAACTCCTCTAGTGAGAAAATGACTGGTGGTTTTGCTGTTCACGTTAATAATTACCTGATATTTTAATCAGGCAAAATGTATATTGAAATTCAACTATATAGAATAGGCAACTTTTCATTTGTTTAAAAATAATTCAAAAAGCCAAACTGAAATGTATGGGTATATGCCAACCTGGACCCAATACTGTCTCTGTGCCTGCTGTCCTCGCCAGCTGTGCAAAGCAACCGTGGCTTTCCCCATGTAAGTAGTATGTCTGGCAGAGAGTTTACAGGAATTGTGGCATCTTCTTTTCCTGTGATCTAATTGAATTAACCACAGCTTCCGCCTGTGGTCTTAGCATTTCGCGTCCTGCATTTGAAAATCGCAGTTTGTGGGCAGCTTTATACATGGGCAGCAGATTTTGTACCCTTCCCTCCGTATTATATTAGTGTCTTAAAAAAAAATGCACGGTGACAGAACACTGCTATATGGTGCGCATCCCAGCACGTTTACCTTCGTTCAGTCTGTCAGTCGCCTGGCGTTTTTATTTTGAAAGCGAGCAATATATCGGAGCACTTTAAAAAGCAGTCGGCATTATCATTCAGAGTACAGAAAGCGAGTGCGGCGCCTACTCACCCACGCGCTCTCTCTCGCTTCATTCCGCTATTCTCGTGTGCTTCCTTTAGGTGGGACGTAAATCTGTCATTCAGTCTTTTAGCAGATAGGGAGGTAGCATGTATGTTTTCACCTCACATCACATCTCACCTGAAAACTATACATCAAAGGAGGAGTGAGCAGTCATAAGATGTAGCGTGCAAAAAAATGTAAAATTGAAAAAAAAAAAAAATTAATAATAACCGACACTCCCAGCTCCATACTCTGTTCAGGAATGGTCCCTGCCTTGTGCATACCGCTGCCGAGATATGCTCCTTAATTGAATTAAGCAGGTTTGATCATTATATGTTATAAAAAATTATATTCACGCAGTTACCGGTAAAGAAGGTGATTACAGAGTGATCTCTCCGTTTTTTTCTCTCCCCACTGCTGCTTTCCCATAACCATTATTTTTTGATTTATTGGATGATCGTCGCTCTTTGTGTTGTACCGCCCCTCATATTACTACAACATCATGGACGATGGAACGAAATTGCCTATATCTGTTGTTAATGTAAATAAGTTTGTTTTGTCCTAAATTTCTGTCTTCTAATGGTCTTTTGCAGCCAAACACAAAGCTGAGATTTGATGGCCCCTTCTCTAATAAACATTTGGTAAAAATTGAACGTTTCAGTGCAATTAGGGGACAGTGCCTCATTAAACCACACGAGGGCGCTGTGACTCCACTGAACCACATCGATTTGCGGGGACAGCTGCTGCCGTTCAACCGAAAGGTTTAATTTTCTCTTCCTTTTTTATTAATATGAAGTTTTCCCATCGCCTCGGTAACCGACTGAATTCCCTTGATCTCCGCGAGCAGCTCCATGGTTTTCTGGTCTTTGCTGAACTCTAGCAAGTGAATAAAAATCTGTAAAAGCTGTTCTAGTCCCTAAATGCACAGGAATAGTGCCTGCGTTGCCAGATAGGAAAACGGTCGCTGTACATTTTATTTACGTGCTGCTGTGCATAGTTAGGTGTTATATGTATAAAAATGACTATCGAGGCCAATGTAGGCACATTAGCTTCTAATCCTTGCTATATACTCCTCGCTCAGAGCTGACAAACTTAAAAATGAAAAATGGGAGACTAGAAAAACGTTAAATCTGATGAATCCCTACGCAAAGAAGACAATCGCTTAGTTCGACAGGAGCATAGAAGATAATCGCGCAGAAAATACATTTGTGAAACCAGTTCATGCGGTTTAATTAAGCGATGTGCCGCAAACATCTTCGCGCGCAGTGCGATCGGTAAGAATGAATGGGTAGAACGTCCATGGAATTAATCTGGAATACGAAAGTCTGATGTTGCCTCTTCTGTTTCGGCAGAGAGAAAATCGGAAAAGTAATCTTAAGAAGCACCCGGTTTCATCGTGGTAACTTAAGGATCCAGTCTGTGTAAATAATGCGCAAGTGATCTGGAGAAAGACAACGCGGCCAGAATCCCCAGACGATAAACAACCAGTTCCCGAGCAGAAAGGGTAAACGTCCGCGTTACTAGGAAAACAAAACGTCGAGAACGTAGAGATAAAAAGTAGAGTTTTATCTTTTGAATATTTTTCTCGTTAAGTAGAATAAACAATAATGTAGCTGGCTTTTCAGTCAGGTCACGTAATCCCAAAAATGTCTTTAAAATTAATAGCACCTTGTGAAGTGATATTATTTGTTTAACTCTCACAGTGTCACTGTTCATAAAATGCCAGTATCGATGGCGCAGCGATCAAGCGTACGTCAGCCAAGCCTTTTAATCTGAAAGCGTTTGATATGCTTTGTATGCTTTTTATGCATACCATCAGAGCGAAGTATTCCAAGGGCTTTAGCCAGCATTTCCCAGCATGTTTTATTATATTCAGAATGGTGTTAATTTGCCATAGAGGTATACTGTATTCAAATAATTCAAAAGCTGTTCAGGCAGAATGGAGCCATGTTTCTATAGCTGGCCCAGTAATTATTACAAGATTCTTTTTTTATAGTAATTGCTGTCTTCATTAAGAACATTAGCTGTGTGTGACTGTGCTTTGTCCCCCAGCTATCTTTAAGTGGTAAGCATTTTCTTTTACACCAAAAGCATGTTTATTTAAATATGAAGTTAGCTTTGAATGTTGCAGAAGCAAGACTTTGTAATTAATAACAATTATGATTATAATTTTTGTCTGAACGTGCTTTGAGCCTGTGTTGTTCTTTGTAAGAAGACATGAGAATTGGCTTATTCTCCTTTAGGCACCCATTTTGGTCAGTTTTGGAGAATAAAGTGACGTTTTTAGGTAGTAGCTTCGGTTGCATGCAAACATACCACCTGCTTTTCAGAATGGGTAATCCACCTAAAGCTAAGCAAGTTTGGGCCTGACCAGTATTTGGATGGGAGACCAACCATGAAAGTTTGGGTTGCTGCTGGAAGAGGTGTTGGTGAGGCCAGCATGGGGTGCTCGCTCACCTTGTGGTCTGTGCGTAGAACCCCAGTATAGTGACGGTGACATTGTGTGAGATGTAAAACTGAGGACTCTTTGGTTTTTAAAGAACTATGGGCATCATTTAAAAAGAGTAGAGTGTTCCCATATGTCCTGGCTAAATTGAGCATTATGGCCTCATCTGTTCTTATCCCCTAACCGTCCTCTTTCTCTAGTTGACTGTCTATTACCCCTTTACCACTTAATAACTAATGTGTGGCGAGCTTACTGATGCAAAAATGGCTGCCATCGCATGAATCAGGTGGATGCTTCACATTGGTATTGGTTGAAGTGGCCTCCCACCCTTTATGTAAACTGCTTTGTGTAGCAATAAAAGTGCAAATGTAATTTGACCTATGAAAATGAGAGGCTAGTAAAGTACAGTAAACAAAACAACATAAATCTATCCACTTGGCTCTGGTTTTAATGTTTTCTGCACCATTCCTGAAGACTGCGCCACCACCACAGAATTGAACCCCTGTCCACCAAGTGACTTGACTCTCTGTACTCTATATTGTGCTTCCCCAAGTGGTGCCCTTGATTTGTGTCACATTTAGGTGGTCAAGGTGTATCTCCAGTTTTTCTGGTGATAGTTACTTCTCTTGTAGTGATACATCTTAAATGGACTGCCTAACAGCCCCAGAAAGCAGAGAGGAAAAAACTCAGCCATGAAATGAAGTTATTGATAACCACAGATTTGTGGAGCAGGAGCTGCTGACTCCTGCAGAAAGTGGAAAGGGCTGCCAGCTACATTGCACATGGTTTTGCTCCTTGTTTAAACAGCAGTCTTGTATGCCAGAAAGAGAAAGTGCAGCACTGTAGCAAGAAATGCCAGCAGTGCCACTGACGTTTACTTGGGTTCAGGTCTTAGACAGCTGCATTCAACTTATGTGGGCTGTTTTTTCTTTCCTTTCTAGTTTTAGTAGAACTTGGTGGAAAAATCAATTTCTGTCAGTGTGTAATCCCTTTTGTATCTTGAGAATTTAGAAATCAAAGCAATACCAATTGTCACAGCAGGACATGATGAAGAAGAAGAAGAAAAAGAGTCTTTTATTTTTTGCAGTCACTTACTGCATAGAAGACTCTAAATGAACATAATTAGGCACATTTTTTCTACAATGGGGAGCACATCCATACATTTTGTTAATATTGGCTTATGGTATTGTTTAAATTGGCTGCCACATCTTTTTCTTCCTTTTTGTAAACAGACTGCTTTAGGGAGGGATCAGTAAAAACATATATCTTATATTTACAGTTTACTTTCAGAGTGACCTCACTAATACCGTACAGCTGAGTCCAGTATCTGTTCTGTCATCTCCTGTTTGCAAATGTACAGTAGTACAGACTTTAGCAACTGAGATGCTAGCATATACCATGATTTTTCTCATGGTACTAAATAGCCTGGCACATGTGTTTTAGACGTGAGAGGAATGGCTTATATTTGTAACTATTTAAAACAAGCATTTGATATAGGGCTTCTCTCAGATAGCCTCTGCCTACATGGTTATGAATAGCAGAAATGTCCAGCAGTTATTTATTTATTTTTTAAAAAAAGGTGACTCTTGAAATTCTTTTTAAACACAACATAATTTTTTTTTCCTGGTTTGTCTATTCTGTTCATGACACTTAGTAAAAGTATTATAGAGCTTTGCTGTCCTTGCTGCAAATCATTTTATTGTCATTTTAAATGGTGATTTGTGTCATGCTTGTTTGATCGTTTTCAGTTTCTTCACACAGTCAGATCCTGTAGAATAATGAGATGATGAATCAGTGGGTCATGAAAGTTTCTTCCACAGACGACTGGATTTCCTTGAGGCTAAGACTAGCAGTTTGTGCAAGTGAAGCTTCTGCTGTGGGCTTGTAGACAGCAGGTGTACATAGCAATTTATGTGGTTACATATTAAATAAATAATAGGCCAGTATGCAAATTACATAAATACATATGCAATATCTGTCTTATCTCAAAACCAATTAATTTCTGGTTTCTTATGAACTATATAGTATCACGTTCATCTTGGGTGGAAAGAGGAAAGCGGCTTTGTAGCAATTTTATGCTGGGCAAAGAATATACCTGCATATGTGGACCACAGGAGATATACAACTCAAACCTTTAGAAAATAATATATCTTTTCAAAAGTCAGACACACCAGCCTGAAATGAAGCCTCTGGCAATTCTCTGAGATGCTGTTGTGCCTTCTGTAATATACTAGAGTGGAACGAGGTGCTACTTGGGTCACTATTGCTTTCAAGTACTGTAGTGACATCTGTGTACCAGATCATGCATGGCCTCTGTTTGCTTGTGTGATCCTTTTCCTGTGAAAAATCCAGTTCCAACCAGAGTTCCTTATTTCAGTTTGTTTATCGGTTCGATATGGTCATCATTGTCATGGGTATAGAGTACAATGAAATTTTTACTTGCTTGTAGTAATCAACAGCACCATGATTAATGAGTATTGCTATACCTTACCTTGAAGCGTGTGTCTTCTATACTTGAATAATCTCAGAAGACAGTTTATAGTACTAACTATCATTAGGAGAAATTTTAAATTTTATTAATGACTTTAAATTGTCCTGGTATGAGAGAGAGAAAGAAGTGGAAAGAAAGTGAGAGCATCTGAGTTGGTGCTCTGAGAAGTAGCATTCTTTTCTCTTGAGCTAATTCAAACCTTACTCCTGATACTGCAGAGATAAGTTCTGTCTCCTTGTGTCATTCTGCTGGAATAAGCAGGAACAGAAAATGGATCCTTGTAATATATTGACATCTTGGAATTTATCAATACAGTTTTATTCTTGTGCTCCCTGTTTCGAAAAACTTAAAATATTCCCTTGTGTAAGAGAAGCTTTAGGCTTCTAAATGCATTGTCTAGTTCTGGCAAGATAATTTAAATATTTTGAAAGGCTACCTTTCATAGCTGTTTTTCTTTTTTCTCTCCACAATGTGTGGTCTGAAACCATGTTTGAAGTGAGTCAAAATTGTTGGTTAGTTTTTCCTCCAAGCCTGTTCTACTCCGTGCCAACTGTTTCTGTTTATAAGCAGGCGTTTCCTATTTTATTAGTTGAGATGACTGATAGCAGGCTGAAACAAATATGTAATCAGTCAGTGACCGCTTGTTTGCAGTCATGGCTTGTGCATTGGGAACAGTGTAGTTGAAAGAAACTGCTGTCGTATATCTTGTATGTAATGAGCAGATGGGATTTATAAGGCTTTGTGTGAACCATTTTTATTAAGTTATTTATAACATTAAATTATGTATGCTAAAATGAATTATGTGTCGTTAAACGATTAAGATGTTTTATGTTGCTTTATGCTGAAACTGAAGCAGTGCATTTTTCACTTGTTTACATTCACTTAAAATGAAATGGTAAATAACAAGCATAATTTTAGAATATCCATGGCTGGAATGCTTTCAGAATGACAGAAGCGGTTGTGGCGTTTTGTCTCTCTAGCTCAGCTGGCAGGTTCGCCGTGCAGCCTGCATGAACAGAGGCCCCCGACTTCAAACTGGGAATCACTGGTGTGTGTCGTATTGTGCAGATCACACCTGTGCACCGCAGCTCCTGCAACTCATGGTTCGTTGCAGAGTATGTGTGTGAGCAGAAGGGAGCTAGAGTTTTGTTAACAAGCTGAGCAGAAAAAATAGTCAATTGTTTTCAGATGAGCTAAGCAGAGAGCTTTAAATAATTTGTAGTATATATTTGCAGTATTAAAGAGTGGCGGAATGTCTTTGTGAAAGGTGAGTGGTACCTGTCATCATTTGCCTTTAAGCCCCCGTGGAAGTAAATATTTTAATATCTATTAAAGTGTCATATTAAAGCCACAAGCTCTTGGAGCTCTTGCACACCGTAGGTCAGGGTATCAAACTCAGTTTCTGGAGAGACACAGTGACTTCAAGGTTTTGCTCCTGCTCCTTTTTCCATTGTTAACCATTTACAAATGCTAGCAGAACCTACTACTGTATATTGCCTTGATTTGAACTGCCTTGCAATTTGTTTCATTTTTTTTTCTTTAACCAGCAGCCAAACAATAATGAGCTACAGAGTGAACCAACAGATGACCAGTTAACTGTTTTTGTCTGTGTCTTTCATATAATATCTGTCTCAATAAAATATTTGAAAAGAAAAAAGTGAAAAAGTGAATGTTTGTGAAATAGTGATCTGTTGTTGTCTGCAAAGCATTTGCATGGTAAAAATAGTTTCAGAAATAACTGGTGTGGCAGAATAACGACACTAACAAACCATAGGTTTAAATAACATGTTATATTAACCGCTAGATAGGGGAATGGTTGGCATGAAAATGTTTGCCTTCCAGGACAGTTTGAGACCTCTGAGTTAGCCTGATCATCTTTTGACTTGCTTTGCAATTCTTTACTGCTTAGCTGCCAGTTAAGGAAAGAAAAAAAAAAAGCGTACGCATGTCAATTATAATTAAGACAAAAGAAGTCTGTTAAATTAGCTACAGTGACTGGTTACTAATTATGAAAATGGGTAGATCAAAAAAATATGGCCATTATCACCCCCCCCGTATCTGAGTTTCCATCCCCTGCTTTACGAGCTACGTGCATAGGGGTCTAAGAATTTTGGAGAAAATTACTGTACACGTTTTACAGACTCTGAAATCTATTTTTTCTAACCTGAATACTCACGGACTAAATATTTAAACAGACACAATAGTCATACTTTAAATTTCTTACATAATTTATCTGCACAAGACTTTACCAAAGTGTAAAAATATTACATATTATATCATGATAAAATTAAAACCCTCCCCTCTCTTAAAATCTGTGTATTGTTCTTGATGTGTGACCTCCTGGTGACATGAAGTTCAGATGTGAGATGTAAGCAGAATTAGGACTTGTCTCTTGGCTTTAGATTACAGTTCCCAGAGTCTGGCCATGTATTTATATTGCAACTCCTTCCTGTGGAGTGTAACAATAAGAAGCTTTAACAGCTGCAGGTTTTGTGAAGTAAATCTTTACATAGAGCGGCAAATCGGTTTCTTTTAATATAACTTGGTCATTAATGTTGTATAGTCAGAGAAAAGCTGTATTTGTATGAAATAAGCTATCATACATACTTCTTGACAGTCAAAACATTGTCTTTCTAGTTTTATTTTTATTCAAGAAATGAACTTTTAGCCTTTTGTCTTTTTTGAACATCATCTTCATAATATTATCTATGGGAATGGAGTTGGTACAAAACCTTTATTGCTCTTTTCCTCATACTAAATGAATCAATACTTGGATTGGACAGCTGCTTTAAAGAGCGAATCTCGGGCAAAGCACAATAGACCCATCTCTGATACTGGCCTGTTTGAGCATTTGGGTAATGTAAAATGCACTCGGTGTTGATGCCCATAATTTACCTTTTTACTGTGTGCATCCATGCCTCCATTTACTTGTTTTTTGGTGTTTTGAGACATTTTATTAACTCTTAGTAAGTAGAAAAGCTTGAAATGATCCTTGCTATCTGAGATCTGTGATCACTTGTTCACCTACCAGCGGCTGGAGAAGTCTGATTTTACACTAAGAAGTCTGCCATCGACCACATAATGGCACTGAGGGTTCCCATCGAGCACAGACTTGAATATCGACACAGTTTCTTTGCAGCCTTTGTCAATTTTCATAAAACGTTCAACTCAATTAATCGTGTCGCCCTTTGAAACTTCCTGCGACTTTGCAGGATCCCATCGAAGTTGCTGGATATAATGGCTGGCCTATATATTGGTGCTGTGAATGCTGTACAGAGAGAAGGCAGAACCTCTTCGTTTTTCCCAGTTGATTTTGTGGCTCGTCAGGGTGTGTTCTGCTCCTACTTTGTTGAATGCTTGCATGGAGTGTGTGTTGGGCAGGGTTGTGGGATCCAGTGGCTGTGTGGCATCTGTTGGTGAAGAAAGATTCACTGATCTTGACTTTGCCTGTGATACTGTGATCTTTTCTGAGTCAATGGAGGCTCTCAACATGGCTCTCAAGAGACTGACTCAGGAGTCTGAATGTTTGGACTTAAGTGCCCTAAATAAAAACCAAGATCCAGGCCTTTAATGACCTCTTGGGTGCAGTCATCAGCAGTTTGTCTGTCTGTGGAGAGAATGTTGATCTTGTCAAGAGGTTTACTGACCTCGGCAGCGACATTCATATCTCTGGTGACTCTTCCTTTGGACCTCAGTAGATAGATTGGGAGAGCATGGGTGGTTCATGAGGTTGCTGAAAAGGGGTGTGTGGTGTTACATATATCTCTGAAGAAGGACGAAGGTTCAAGTCTTTAGAGTCCTGGTGCCTCATGTATAATGATGTGTGCATAATTCACACTAAAACATGGTGTACAGACAAAAGTTGAAATGTGCATGTGCACAAATGTGATGCACGTGCATCTGCCTGCAACCCAATCCTGATTCCTCCAAGAATTACATCCCTTTGAATGTGCAAATCAATATAAACAGCTGCTTAAATTCAGCGTTTTGTGAAAAGAGAGAGACAAGAGCATGGGGTGGAAAAGAAGAATTTCACAAATGCGAAGTGGAGGCAGGGAAAAACATAGTATTTGTTGGATTAAGCAGTGGTATGAACAGCAAACCGTCCGGCCAGGCTGAGCTACCGGGGGAGAAAAGCCTTGGTGAGAGAGGTAAAGAAGAACCCAAAGATCACTTTGGCTGAGCTCCAGAGATGCAGTCAGAAGATGGGAGAAAGTTGTAGAAAGTCAACCATCACTGCATGACAGCCCGCATGGAGTTTGCTAAAATACACCTGAAGGACTCTGAGATGGTGAGAAATAAGATTCTCTGGTCTGATGAAACCAAGATAGAACTTTTTGGCCTTAATTCTAAGCGGTATGTGTGGAGACAACCAGGCACTGCTCATCACTTGTCCAATACAGTCCCCACAGTGAAGCATGGCGGTGGCAGCATCATGCTTTGGGGGTGTTTTTCAGCTGCAGGGACAGGACGACTGGTTGTAATCGAGGGAAAGATGAATGCGGCCAAGTACAGGGATATCCTGGACAAAAACCTTCTCCAGAGTGCTGAGGACCTCAGACTAGGCCGAAGGTTTACCTTCCAACAAGACAATGACCCTAAGCACACAGCTAAAATAACGAAGGAGTGGCATCACAACAACTCTGTGACTGTTCTTGAATGGCCCAGCCAGAGCCCTGACTTAAATCCAATTGAGCATCTCTGGAGAGACCTAAAAATGGCTGTCCACCAACATTTACCATTCAACCTGACAGAACTGGAGAGAATCTGCAAGGAGGAATGGCAGAGGATCCCCAAATCCAGGTGTGAAAAACTTGTTGCATCTTTCCCAAGAAGATTCATGGCAGTATTAGCTCAAAAGGGCACTTCTACTAAATACTGAGCAAAGGGTCTGAATAATTAGGACCATGTGATATTTCAGTTTTTCTTTTTTAATAAATCTGCAACAATTTCAAAAATTCTTTTTTTTTGTCTGTCAATATGGGGTGCTGTATGTACATTAATGAGGGAAAAAATTCATTTAAATGATTTTAGCAAATGGCTGCAATATAACAAAGAGTGAAAAATTGAAGGGAGTCTGAATACTTTCCGTACCTACTGTATATACAGGTGCCGGTCATAAAATTAGAATATCATGACAAAGTTGATTTATTTCAGTAATTCCATTCAAAAAGTGAAACTTGTATATTAGATTCATTCATTACACACAGACTGATGTATTTCAAATGTTTATTTCTTTTAATTTTGATGATTATAACTGACAACTAATGAAAGTCCCAAATTCAGTATCTCGGAAAATTAGAATATCAATTAAGACCAATGCAAAAAGGATTTTTAGAAATGTTGGCCAACTGAAAGGTATGAACATGAAAAGTATGAGCATGTACAGCACTCAATATTTAGTTGGGGCTCCTTTGGCCTGGATTACTGCAGCAATGCGGCATGGCATGGAGTCGATCAGTCTGTGGCACTGCTCAGGTGTTATGAGAGCCCATGTTGCTCGAATTGTTGGGTCTGGCGTATTGCATCTTCCTCTTCACAATACCCCATGGGGTTAAGGCCAGGCGAGTTTGCTGGCCAATCAAGAACAGGGATACCATGGTCCTTAAACCAGGTACTGGTAGTTTTGGCACTTTGTGCAGGTGCCAGGTCCTGTTGGAAAATGAAATCTGCATCTCCATAAAGTTTGTCAGCAGCAGGAAGCATGAAGTGCTCTAAAACTTCCTGGTAGACGGCTGCGTTGACCTTGGACCTCAGAAAACACAATGGACCAACACCAGCAGATGACATGGCACCCCAAACCATCACTGACTGTGGAAACTTTACACTGGACCTCAAGCAACATGGATTCTGTGCCTCTCCTCTCTTCCTCCAGACTCTGGGACCTTGATTTCCAAAGGAAATGCAAAATTTACTTTCATCAGAGAACATAACTTTGGACCACTCAGCAGCAGTCCAGTCGAGACGCTTCTGATGCTGTCTCTTGTTCAAGAGTGGCTTGACACAAGGAATGTGACAGCTGAAACCCATGTCTTGCATACATCTGTGCGTGGTGGTTCTTGAAGCACTGACTCCAGCTGCAGTCCACTCTTTGTGAATCTCCCCCACAGTTTTGAATGGGTTTTGTTTCACAATCCTCTCAGGGTGTGGTTATCCCTATTGCTTGTACACTTTTTCTACCACATCTTGTCCTTCCCTTCGCCTCTCTATTAATGTGCTTGGACACAGAGCTCTGTGAACAGCCAGCCTCTTTAGCAATGACCTTTTGTGTCTTGCCCTCCTTGTGCAAGGTGTCAATGGTCGTCTTTTGGACAACTGTCAAGTCAGCAGTCTTCCCCATGATTGTGTAGCCTACAGAACTAGACTGAGAGACCATTTAAAGGCTTTTGCAGGTGTTTTGAGTTAATTAGCTGATTAGAGTGTGGCACCAGGTGTCTTCAATATTGAACCTTTTCACAATATTCTAATTTTCTGAGATACTGAATTTGGGACTTTCATTAGTTGTCAGTTATAATCATCAAAATTAAAAGAAATAAACATTTGAAATACATCAGTCTGTGTGTAATGAATGAATCTAATATACAAGTTTCACTTTTGAATGGAATTACTGAAATAAATCAACTTTGTCATGATATTCTAATTTTATGACCGGCACCTGTGTGTGTGTGTGTGTGTATATATATATATATATATATATATATATATATATATATATATATATATATATATATATATTGTCACAAGAACGAGACATGGACAGATAAAGAGTTGGGGCAGCCACCCGTATAATGTAGTATCCTGGCTGCAAAAGGTCGTTTTATCAAAACAATCAGCACTGAAGTGCATTCAACTGAGTCCAGTACAAGACTGAGGAAACAAAGGAAAAGGGGCAGGTTTTAAAGGGGGAGACAGGAAGTGAGGTCATATGGATCTGGCACGTGGTCTTCCACCATTGGTTCATAGCGGACGTGACATCAGAGGGACTGGAGCTGGTGTGGCCGACTTCCATTGGCTCAGTCCCGGAAGTGATGTCAGGAGAGCCAGGTGAAATCCCCTGGGGATGGTCTACAGGCAAGGGAGAAAAAGAGTCAGTGCACTCTGCCACACCCCGGCATGCCTCCGAACTGTCTTCACTCAAGCCCTTTAGCTGCCTCCCATGCGCATGTGTGTGACAATATATATATATATATATATATATATATATATATATATATATATATATATATATATATATATATATATATATATATATATATATATATATATAATGTATATATATAATGTGTATATATATATATGTGTATATATCTCTATACTAATAAAAGGCAAAGCCCTCACTGACTGACTCATTCACTCACTCACTGACTCACTTATCACTAATTCTCCAACTTCCCGTGTAGGTAGAAGGCTGAAATTTGGCAGGCTCATTCCTTACAGCTTACTTACAAAAGTTAAACAGGTTTCATTTCGAAGTTCTACACGTAACGGTCATAACGGTCGACAACGTCCGCCATGTTGAACTTTCTTATTTATGGCCCCATCTTCACGAAATTTGGTAGGCGGCTTCCCTGCACTAACTGAAACCTATGTACGTACTTATTTCGGTGGTATGATGCCACTGTCGGCCGCCATATTGAACTTTTCAACAGTCTTTGTTACTTATGGGCCCATCTTAAAGAAATTCTATCGATCAAAGAACTGTCACTTACCGAGTGGTTTCCATGCCCGGAGATACCACCTACCTTTTCCATTCTCTTTGTTACATACTGCACGGCCATATCAGGCTCACTCTTGATATCCGGAGGAACATTGTGTCTTATGTATTGAATGACTGGGACAGGTTCAAGGTGTGGACTGATGACGGTACAGGAGATAATTATACTACACAGGAGCACTAGAAGAGTGAAATGTTTAAGTCCTTCACCTATGGTTCTGCATGTGAGTTGATGGCTGCCGCTGAATTGTTCGGTTGTCGCTTTCAAGTGTACCGAAATAGCCAAATATTTTACACCTTTCGACAACCGCCAATGCCTCTTAAAAATCTTAGATTCACAGGTGACGATTTCAGTAGTGGACACTTTGATGTTTATGAATGTTTAAACTCTCAAAAGCTGGATGTGATTTTATCGATGAAACTGGTTGTGTGCTCACGACGCTTCACAGATGCCGAATGTCACTTCAACACAACTAATCCTGTAAATACTGTCGTAATTGAAACAAAGCATGAAACTCAAACCGATTATTACAGCAGCAATCCAAGCTATGAGATTTGAGACAAGATTACTGTTCACATGGCCAACTGTAAGTTGCATGCTCAAGAGTAAGCTCAACGCACAGCTTGGTCATGTTACAACCGGAGGGCCGAACTGACAACGTGGCACACAAAGAGATCCAAAACAAATAATTATTGGCATATTTTCCCTCAGTTTAAAAAGGTTTAATTTTCTTCTTAATAAAAATTTTAATGCAGTACTTCGCTATTTTGCTAGTATATGTATATATGTATATATATATGTGTATATATATATATGTATATATATATGTATATATATATGTGTATATATATATACACACATATGTATATATATATATGTATATATATGTATATATATGTATATGTATGTATATGTATATATATATATATATATATATATATATACATATATATATATATATATATATGTGTGTGTATATATATATATATATATGTATATATATGTATATATATATATATATATATATATATATATATATATATATATATGGTTTTTATGACTCCCACAAGTTGAATTGAATTGTTGAATTGGTATATTGTAACAACTTCTTGCTCCTCTGACTATAGAATAGTCTCAAAGATCTGCCCTGCTGTGTCTATGGCATGGTGGTCACTCGGTTTAAAACCGTGCTTTGCGTTCTCAGTAGTATGAAAGTTAACATGCTCTAATAAATGTGTAGTGCCGTGCATTAGAATGTACTGAATATGAAGTATATCATGTTTAAGTATAGAAACACTATCTCTTTTGCTTTTTATTCTATGTGTGTAACAAACTTTTCTCTTTATTCTTGTGTGGATTATTTGCTTTTAATTTTCACTAAATCTTTTGAAAAGAACTTTTGGACTGAGAGATTTCTTTCGGCATGCGTTTTAGCTGTGCTTGATCCTGACTTATACACCCGCTGCTACAGTGAGTGTGTGGTATGTTTGGTTGTTTTTTGCAGAATATATTATTAAAAATACTAGAATATCTTGATTTTAGCATTAAACAATTTAACATTTTGATCTTATTTTCAAACTTCCCTATAAAAAGAGGAAAACATCTGGTTACCGTTAATTTTAAATATGTTGTTCTAGACATTGAACTGTCAAAAGCAGAGTGTACAGGCGTCTTTGTTATGTGTTCCCCTCTATAATACTTTCTTTAACCTTGTTGTATATACTGAATGAAGAAAAAAGTTCATTCATGCATATTGAAATATTTCTGGATAAAGCCTGAGGCGTGTAGGAGCTTCTGTCCTTCTAGAAAGTCACATAGGCAAGTGCTAATTGGGCAAAGCCAGGCAGAGAGACCTGTAAGTGTCTGAGAATTTAATTTGCTACTGAGTGGAATGTATAGATAAACCAGAGTAGTACTAAGGCAAGCAGACAATGGCAAGACAGAGTCAGGCATGCGAAAGTTAATGAGATCACATAAAGGTGGCTTGAAAGTAGCACTGAACATTAAACCAGTTCATAATTTAAAATTTTATCTTTTTTTTTTTTTAAGTAAAAGTATTGCTTCAGCCAAAAAATGAGAAAATGAAGCTAGTGCAGTGACAGCTGAGCTGAATGCTTGAGTTCAGGGAGATTCCTTTCTAGAACCTGTAGTGTGTTATTTTGAAATTTCATTGATCTGTTACATTTCAGGCAAAGCTCTTTTAGTTGTGACCAGTGAGAAGAGTGTGTAGCTTTTAAGAGAAAATAGATTGGGTAGATGGGGCATTTCTTATTATTTATTTATTTTAATGGTGACAGAGGTGCCAGCAATAAACAATGTTTTAAATATGGGGCAAGCAATACTTGATTGATAAGATGAATTTTCTTATAGAGTAGAACCAAAAATCAAAGCAAAGATTCAGTGTCCATGGCCACCACCAGAAAAAGCAGATTTGATGAAATGAGGTCTAACAAAATTAATTTTAATACTTTTTGGTTATGAGAGTTTTTTTTTTTTTTTGCATAATATCATAAAGGAATTGATTAGAGATCACTGTAAAGCCCCATTCTTAAGTAAGATGGCTTCAACATATTATCTGATGTATAAAATTACCATGGCAACAAGGAAGTATCCTTGGATGCAAAGTGTGACGCACATAATGACAACATTGAGAAAGCAACAGCAAATAATTTAGGTAACAAAAAGATTTATAGGAAACCATACTTGGAAAAATAATCAGAATCCAAAAAATACAAGTCACAAAGGATCCTGATACATGTAACACAGCATAATTTATAAGTCTCTGTTGCTATATTGGATCTGTAAATTGGTATATGGAAACTGATCTAATTGAATCTTGATTGCAGAGTCACAGAACCTAACTGTGTTATAGATTGTCTATTATGAAACATAAAACTGTATGGAAGTACTTCTTTGGGCACTTTACAGTATACTAAACAACAGTTAGCATAAAAACTCTTTGTCCAGAGTGCTAGAGACTAGAAGATCGCTGTTGAAAATACAGTAAGATCAGGGCAGTAGGTGCACACTGCCAAGGGACATCCACCCTAGAGTTGAGGTGTCTAATCATTTTAAGCTGCTTATGTTACTTGATTAACAGCATTATTGGTTGTTGTTTATTAATTAGGATTAATGAGTCCTGGTGGGCCATTGGGAACTCAATCCTTAAAAATAAGGGAGTTGGGTAACTGCTTGGAGAGTTTGTGACTGTTTCAGTTGATTTACTTTCTGTCCAATGCATAATAATAAATAGATATAAAATTTAAGAAGAAAATTTTAATTTTGTTATTTTTAAGGACTAGTGGGCTTTTCCCCTTGCTCACTTCGCTCACCAACTCCTTAGCCAGCACTGCGCGCTAGCCTCTTTTGTGGTTCTGCTGCTCGTATATGGAGATATAGATATGCAATTTAAACAAATTTGAATTTTCATGTGAAGTTTTACATTTGCATCCATTCAACGTATAACTGCCTGTGATTGCATTTTGTTTCTTTCTCTCTATTAAATAAAATGACTTTTTCAAATGTTTGGCTCTGAGATTTGTTATTTGTCTTTGCAACAGGTATTGTACGGGAAACTGTTAATGTTTTAATAAGAATGGCATCAAGATCTTCTTTGGTGTCTAATGTTATCCGCGGGAGATGTACTGCTTTACTTTTCTTGGATACATCCTTCTTTCTACAGTAATTTGTGCAGTGATAGACCGGATAGTGTTAACGGTTGTAGATATTCTTCGTGATATTGAAAGTTTTTGTTTTCAACTTTTGCATGATCACCACCAGTTGTTTCAGCATAGTCTATTGATAAGCATTTAACCATTTTGTCGTGTTACAGATCAACATTTTTGGCCTAAATTCTTTTGACTTCCTCATTTCTTGATGCTACGATTGCCCGTGTACTCATTTTTTCTGTCAATAACCCTTCTTGATGAAATTCTTCAATAAGATTGAGACATAATACGTCTTCTTTAATTGGGAACTTAAAGTGAGGAAAACTTAAAAATTTATAAGAGCTGAGAACGCAGTAAGTGTGTCTGACAAAAGCATTCACACCACTGAGAGGTGATAGTACCGTGCTCTTTTTTGAAAATGGTTACTAGGTGTGCATGATTTATAAAAATAACATGGTAATATTCTTGTCTCATTTTACTTGAAAAAATCTTTTCCAAAAAGTCTTGTCTCGTCTTCTAAAAAGTCTTGTCGCATTGAAAGATTTTTTTATAATAGAGAGATTTGTTTTAGTATGTTGAGCCTTGGCTGCACCTTTAAAAGACTTTTGGACAAGTCTCTACTCAGGCTGCAAGGAGATGGGGTGGGTGGGAGGGCGTGGGGTTTGGTGAGCGAAGCCCCCTAGTGTTACAGATGAAACAAAAGGACACAACAAACTTGACCTGTTTTTTTAAGCAGAAGAGCAGTCAGTTTGTTTAACTGTGGCTTTGTCCAGTATGGAGGCTGACATTCACACAGACTGTGCTGTTCCATGCTACAGTATCTACTCTTTGTGTCCGTATGTATTTGGTATTTGATTAATGGGGTTGATTTATGTTAGCTACACCAGTAATCTGATTTAGTGGTTGCAGACAAATATGTTTATATAAAAAAAAAAAAAGCTTATGTCTGAAGAGTGTTTTTTTTTTTTGTATATAAGAGACTAGCCATCCCCTGAGGGCCCGCCCTTCTCCCCACTCAGATTACCGCAAATCTATTGCTCCTGCAAGCAAATTATGATTCTTATTGTGATGAGAGTAGTAGCAAAATCAACCAGAATGTTCAAGCAAATGATAGAAAAAAATCCCTGATCTAAATTCATTAAGTAGTTCTCTTGTTCGTGAGCTAAGCAGAGGTAAGGAACACCCTGAGGCTGGCGCACCCCCCTTCCCTTGGCCTGCTCGCACAGATAAATCAGTACTGCAACTGAAGTTTGATACATAGTGCAGTGGCGGAAGTCGCAAAATCAAATGGAATATCCAAGCAAATTATAGAAAAACACCTGATCTTAGTCCGTTAAGTAGTTCTCTTGTGAAAAGCAGACAGGCATTAGATTTTTAATATACAGAGATGACATTTTACCTCAGAGTTAACTGCTAGAGTGCATTTTTCTTGAAGAGATGAGTTTATTTTGCATGTTTTTAAACTGTTGCATAATATGATGTGTGCAAGAATTCCCTGCCAAATTAAGCAGTTCAGTAAGAAGAGACAAGAGAATATTCGCATAGAGGAAGGAGAATATACAGAGAACAGTGGGTAAGGAGTTGAAATCAGACTTATGGGGAAAACAATGAATAAAGAACAGATCAAACTGTTGAGTTTTTAAAAGTGGGAAGGTTGTCTTTTTATCAGCAGTATTTTGGAGGTGAAATTTCTCCTAAGGAAAAATCAATGCCTTACCTTGAATCTTCATTTGTGAATTAGTGTCCTCCCACAAAACCAAACCTACCCACGACACAAAACTGAATACTGTATTCATATTATGCCAACCACAGACATTTGTTTATGGGTGTAGCTGTGATTTCCCAAAATTACCAAAGTTCAGCAGCTTCAACTCAAAAAAATGGGATTCAACAAAAGCCAGACGTGCAGAAATGATTTCACAGACAAAATATCTTCGTTTTTAAAAGTTTAGTTAAGTTTCAAAGTAAAACAGTTCACACAAAAAAGAAAATTAAAATAGCAAATAAAAGAAAAAATTAATGTTAAGAAAATTCAGTTCAAAACTTAAATCTTGTTACATCTCAAATCGTTGCTATTTACTTAACATTTCTGAACCATTTCTAAACAGTCAGAAAACTGTATGCTTATACCATTTCTGAGTAGAAAATGGGTCTTTCAAGTCCCTCTGTACTGGGACCTGTTCTTACCACAACTAAACTTATTATCACACCGTTTCTCATTTATAGTAAGAAGGTTCTATCTCTTGCTAACTTATAGGGGGAAAGACTATACCATAAGCTATGACTATGAAAGACATTCATATTCTATTCAAATTAAGCAAACATTAATATGAGTTTAACTCAAAACTGTAACTTTCTAAGATTGGCTCTTACAATGGGGTTAACGAATCCATGTGTTTGGAGATGGAAAATCACAAATGGAAATTGTAACCATAGCACCTGGAAGCACTTGGACAAATACAGATGCTCACCTGGGAAGTACTTATCCAGATCACTGCAGTTGTTTAGCCACAAGCAAATTATTTACACAAGTTGTCTGTGAATTATGGGAGTGGATACTTTAAGGCTCTTTTTCTTACTCTCTCACGGTTGACTTGTTGAAATAATAATTGCCCATTAAAGCGCCCAACACCTTATCTAAATTACTTGTCTCCTCTTTTTGGCATGTATGCCCTCAAGACATTCATATAGAATGTCTCAAGCAATCCTGAAAGTAAGAGGCGAGGCCTGGTCGAATTGCATTCTTTCTAGGAGTATGGATAGATAGTACTTTGTATCACTTAGTATTTTTTTATTGTATTTTTTGTACTTGCTGTTACTTTTCTAGCAATTGGGATGACCGCTATGATGCTAAAGGCAACACTTCCATCTGCAAATAAGCTGTATCATGTTTATTTCCATGTTGACATTCAATGTTAAGTCAGTTGTAAGTTGTTGCTCATCCATTTTTTTTTCTTGGTTTGAAAAGTTTGAATTGTAATTAAAGTTGAATTCACATTGAATATAGGTGCTGTCTTTGATACTGATTTAATCATTATTCATTACATTTCTACAACGTCTAAGACCTATTTTCTCAATCTGTTTTCTCCATATTAGAATTTTTTTAAAAGTGAAACCTACTTTTTATTTAGAATTCAAAAAAGCCATTTCATTAATTTGCATTAACTAGCAAATGTAATTGTTTTTTGTCAGGTGGTTCAAATCATTTTGCTCCTCTGCAGTTAATCTAACAACTACTGCTGATAGAAAGCAACCCTAGAGATATTGAGAGCCTTGCGAATCAATGAAGAAAACAATACAAGCTTTTTTATTGTCCATTATGTAGTTACGATATTTTATGTTAATCAAATTGAAATTTGTTTTTTATTATGTGTTTTATGTAGTTTTTGTGTTCATTAATATAAATGTTATTAGGGGGCTTTGTCCCCTGCTCGTTTATTTTTTTGTTTTTTTACCTCCTCTTTGCTTGATCAGTCGCTTGCTTCCTGCTGCTGCCATGCCGCGTGATCTGCATCATGTGCGGCGCTTTGGACATTTTAAAGACTGTACAGCAGCTGTCCTTTTGGTCTCACTTCTATGTCTCTCTTCTCCCCCAGACATCTTCTGCTCCTGTTGGGGGTCCTGCTCCTGAGGCGCTCCCCTATGAAGAGGGAGATTTTCTATCTTTTAATTGAGAGACAGGATTGTCCCCTCCAACTACACACAGAGCTTGATTCACTCATGAAAAAGACTTATGTTTGTTTGAAGTGTCTGAATAGCGTTTCTGTCTCTAAAATCTCCTGTGTATCTGTGCAACTCTGTCACCCAACCGTGACAGCATATGTGGATTTCACTTTCACCAAACAACAAATCTTTTAATTCTCGCGGATATGCCTCTTCATTGGGAAGAAACACTACTTTTCCCTGATGGCAACATGAATTAGGTGATCTACAAGTCTCCGACTTAAAAGTTTAAATCTAAACACTATATTAGGTCTCTTTTCACTGTTCCATTATTGTACCGAGTAATTTCAGTTTGTTTTCGCTAGTGCAATCTTTACTATCATTTTTTGGGGACTTTCGAATTTTCATACTTCTATTATATCTAACCTGCTCTGCATGTGTATTGCGCAAACGTTTTAAATTCTTTATGACGTTCTACTTTGTCATCTACTCTTTGTCTCGTGGGACATAAAAAGTGTCTCTCTGAAAAAGTCTCGTCTTGTCCCAAGATTTTTTTTATATAATGGACAGATTTGGTTTAGTAATTCACTCTTGACACATTGTAGTTTTACATTTCTGCTCTACACAAATACAGTGAATTAAATCAAAGCTAAAACAAAAAAATACACTATGTGGCTAAACGTTTGTGAACATCTGACCATCACATCTATGATCTTTTTGGACATTCTCATTCTTAAACCATGGACATAAATATGAAGTCCCCAGTGCAAATCCCAATCCAAACCTCATTCCCAAATGTGGCCATAACTGCCTTCTCTCTTCAGGGAAGGCTTTCCACAAGATTGCGGAGTGTGTCTGTTGGAATTTGTGCTCACAAAACCAAAAAAGCATTTATGAAGTCATGTATTGATATTGGACAAGAAGATCTGGCATGTAATCTGCATCGTTCCAATTCATCCAAAGGTGTTCAATAGGATAAAACCCCTGAACTCAGTAACTTTGAGGGCTGCCCACATACTTTTAGCCATCAGGTGTATGACGATATAGGGAATTTTAATGTCTCTATTCCAGATTGTACACTGTCAACACAGTATGTGCAGTAAAATTCCCAGAAAAAAATAGAGTGGTAGGCAGTCTGTGGTGGAGTGGCTCCTGCCTTGTGCCCTGTGTTGGCTGGGATTGGCTCCAGCAGACCCCCGTGACCCTGTGTTTGGATTCACCGGGTTGGAAAATGGATGGATGGATGGTGGTAGGCAGTGCCTTTAGGTATAAGACTTCTAAATCATTGAATTGTTGATGCCTCCGTATAAATGGGTGACCCACTGAATTCCTCAAACTTGAAGACTTTTTAAAAAAAATTGTTTTTTAAGCATAGTCTTGTTAGAACTGCTGGTAAGGGTGTTTATATTGCTGTTTCTGTATTTCTTTATTCCTTTAATTGTTTGCTACCAATTGTTTTCCACATTTTGTCTTCTTTTTTTCTATGGCTTGCGAAGTCAACAGGTGCCACTGCTGTCTTGATCAGGTTATCTTTACTGACTGTGTCTTATTTTGATAATGTCATCATTAATTACAGGTACAACACAGATCTTAGTTGTGTTCTGCCAATATCAACAACATTTGCGTGCACCTGGCATTAAGTGGCTGATGGAAAGACATTGAGACTACTCTTTAGGCATTCTTGCCTTTCTTCAATGTATAATTCTCATCTTTTTAATGTTTCTTTCTATTTACTGCACATAGGTCTCCTACATATCTTCTGTGATAAGAACATAGTGCCTGAATCATTAAAGTCTGACTTTGAAGCCTTCAGTTGTCTAAACAAGTTTCTGTATAGAGTGGTGACCACGTCTGAGCACGCCAAGAGATCAGATGCTCTTTTTAGGTGCATTCACATAAAATGAGAAGGACCTCTCAGACCGCCATCTAAACCAACTATTCTTCAAGGAAATTAGACAGGAAAATTCAGTTTTAATGTAGACATCTCAAATACAATGCACTGTGTTTTAAAATGTCAAAACTTTCCATTGAAAAGAATTTTCAAACTGCTCTATCTTATCATAGAAAAACATTCTTTGTGACATCAATTACAGAATAGTTTATTGTTTGAAATTTAAATTGAAAGATTTCCCTTTTAAGTTGTATATTTTGTATGTTTTCGCTTTTACTTTTTCTACATCTGCTCCTGATAGCAAAATAACTACCCAGTACAAGTTGCTCAGTTCTTCTTCTACTTGAGTAACATTAACTGTAAAAATTACAAGAAATAAAGTCACATATTTAGAACAGAATATAAAAGGAAAACATTTGTTTAAACATCTCTGTGTAAGCATAGCGTGAACACATATGAACTCATTAGAAACAAATTCACAGCTGCATTATCTGCACATTATAATGATTCAGAATTTCTCTGACACTGTACTTTGCAAAGCACCAGACATACTCTCTGTCATGGTCCAAAGTAGCCGATATTTCGCCTTGAGATTTTAACTCTCTACCAGAATCTTTCAAAAATGTTATGAAATTTGAACCAAATTAAAATTTAACCAAATGGTCACAGACACCCTACAACCAACAGCTATGAACTGGAAAGCAATCAATGCCATTTTACATCATTTGAATTGAAATCTCTCCACCAGCATGTTGCGCTACATTTTCAACTATGATTTGACTTTGCAAACTACTATTAAAAAGTGTCTATAATGTGGTCTGCTAACACATGTAACTGCATTTTATTATTGCTGTTCTATATGAATATGACGCTGAGTTTCAGACCAGTTCACCAAGTCCCTGAATGCATCTAAATGTTATGCCATATGTACATTCTGTAATTTTATAATCTGAAGTAATGAGTGTTAGACCAAATCTTTGCCATGATTGAATCGTTACAGCAGAGGTTTCTGGGTGGTAAGCTTGGCACACTCCAAGATAACAAGAAAAAAGTTAAAACCTGGCAGAAAATTATCTCAAGAGTTTCCATTAGCATTGTAGACTATTGACCACCATGATAGGTAGATTACTGAAAAGTTATGTGACACTGTTAAATTTGACGCTTATGGAACTGCAATATAGATAATGTTCACATTCTGCAAATTTAAAAAAATCCTAAAAATGGAAATACTGTTGCATTTTTTTAATAAGCTTTGGATCGTTTTAATCCTAACCTTACATTATTTTCTGCATATACTGTAGTGAAGATGTGTTTTAGAATTGTGTATGCAAAAATCATAATTCGGTCTCTCAATTTTTACCTTGGACGCCTTGGAGGACCGGAAGAGGGTGTATGCCCACCTCAGACCACGTGGGGGCGACCACCCTGGTTGCTATGGGGACCACGGGTACAGAGCTTTGACGCTTGACCCTGTAGGGGCCCGTGGTGACTGCCAGGGGGCACCCCGATGGCTTGGGAGCCCTGGACCTCAGCACTTCCGCCACACCCGGAAGTGCTGGGGAAGATGTGCAGGGACACCCAGAGTGCTTCCGGGTATGCAGCCGGCACTTCTGCCACACTGGAGAGTGTCGGTGGAAGATTGCCGGGAAGCACCTGGAGCACATCCGGGTGCATATAAAAGGGGCCGCCTCCCTTCAGACAATGACTTGAGTCAGGTGGAAGCAGGACGAGGGCTGGGAGGAGATCGAGAGACGGCCTGATGAAGTGAAGGCATTGTGTGTGTTGGCCAGGACTTTGGGGACATTTGGGGACTGTGACATTTTATTGTAAATATGGACCACTGTAATAAATGTGTGTGGGGTGACTTAAATGTGTCTGCCTGCCTGTGTCCGGGTCATGTTCCTATATATATATATATATATATATATATATATATATATATATATATATATATATATATATATATATATATATACATACACACACACATACATACACATATATATATATATATAGCCGCGGCCGTGCATGATGACCAAATAAAGGACATCATTGCTGGGGAGAGTGCTGATTGGGTAGTCGCGACCGCACACATAAAATCCGTTGCTGGGGAGACTCCACACATACAATAATCAGCTGCACGCCAGCACAGATTAAAATACTTGCTGGGGAACTGCACAGTACTTGGTGGGGAGACGCCACAGGCAAGATTATAAGCAGCATGCCACACATTACATCAGTTGCTGGGGACACTCTGCTGATTGCCCACTGTTGTGACAGAAAATTATAAGTCATATTACGGACATCAAAGCCAGTATTACTGTCAGAGAAAATTCCATGCATTTTACGTAAGTATAAACCAGTATTACTGCAAGAGAAAATTAAAGGCACACAATACAGTGACACATGTTACAGCCACATACAAGCCAGTATTACTTTAGGAGAAAATATTATGGACGTATCTACTAACAACACACCACCCAAAAAAAAGGACACGTCAAGTAGGACAAAAGACACAGACAATCAAATCCTATATAACCAACATCTCCTGGAAGAAAGGTCCGCTCAACAAGTAAACATCAACAAAAGAAAGGCTAAAAGACAAAGAAAAATACGAGCAAATAGATCGATTGAAGAAAAAGAAAATGAGCATCAGAAAAACACTAAAAGAGAAAGACTCCGAAGAGTAAACCTTAGAAAAAGTTGGCATTTACTTGCCAGAACCAGTATTCAGCCACGGTCAGTTATATGTTGCATTATCAAGAGTTAGAAGTTTTCCAGATGTTGTTGTCAAGGTTGTAGATGGTCCTGAACAAGGCAAACTGTTGCCAAACTCAGACAGAACATTTACAAGAAATGTTGTCTATAATGAAATTTTATAGAAACATTTCATGAGGTAAAAAAATAGACATTTTTTCCTAAGTATCTTCTTCAGATATTGTGTATTACAGATTGTTACAAAGTTTTACACTAAGGCAATATTAATTATACTTACTGTATTGTCATATACGTTTCTATTTTATTTTTATTATTATTTTACTTTAGCCTTCTTGCAAAAATATTTTTGAGAAAAAAAAGACAACAAACAGAATCAGGTCAAGGTCCTTTTCCATTTAATATAGACTGTTCCTACTAATGTTTATGCACTACTGTTCTAGCGCCCGTTATTGTAACGGGCTTAATGTCTAGTATATATATGTTTGTTACAGAAATGGTGAAAGTACTGTTTTTAATTAAGCTCAAGGCTTAGTGACTTAAACATTTCCACTAAAATGAACATTGACATTTGCCGCATTGTGAACAGCGCTTGGGGGATAACATCTTTCTTGCTCTTGCACTTTATCACAATCATTTTGCCTTTTTGCCATGCAGCTACTGTGACACCATGGTGAAGCTTCACATGACCGAAAGCACTAGGCATATGACAGCGGTTTAGTCATACAATGCCATATGTGTTAGTTTTAGTATCCTTGCAAATATTGGATGACAAATTCACATCATTATTATTATTGCTCAATTCAACCAGTGGTTCATTTTCAATTTGTTCTAAAACCAACTTTTTGACTTTTTGTTTGCCATTGTGTTTCTGGTTGATGGCTCTGTCCTACTCATAAATAATGATGAGTTACCATAGAGGCACCACAAATTGGCAGCACTCATACAAATATTCATGATTTTTTGCAGCATTATATTATTTCATCCTTTAGAAAGCAGCAGAATACTGTCCTAAGAGTTATTGTGACTTTCTGGCTTAACCATAATGATATAAAATTCCGAGCCAGAATCACACTCTGGGTTAATGTTAAGCAAATTAACAGGCTGGGGATAGGTAGGATGACCAACTATATCAAGTGCTGAATTCTTATTAAACTTCAATAAAACTTTAAAAATTGCCTGCACTTCATTAAATTGTACAAACCGGATTCCAAAAAAGTTGGGACACTATACAAATCGTGAATAAAAACTGAATGCAATGATGTGGAGGTGCCAACTTCTAATATTTTATTCAGAATAGAACATAAATCACGGAACAAAAGTTTAAACTGAGAAAATGTATCATTTTAAGGGAAAAATATGTTGATTCAGAATTTCATGGTGTCAACAAATCCCAAAAAAGTTGGGACAAGGCCATTTTCACCACTGTGTGGCATCTCCCCTTCTTACAACACTCAACAGACGTCTGGGGACCGAGGAGACCAGTTTCTCAAGTTTAGAAATAGGAATGCTCTCCCATTCTTGTCTAATACAGGCCTCTAACTGTTCAATCGTCTTGGGCCTTCTTTGTCGCACCTTCCTCTTTATGATGCGCCAAATGTTCTCTATAGGTGAAAGATCTGGACTGCAGACTGGCCATTTCAGTACCCGGATCCTTCTCCTACGCAGCCATGATGTTGTGATTGATGCAGAATGTGGTCTGGCATTATCTTGTTGAAAAATGCAGGGTCTTCCCTGAAAGAGATGACGTCTGGATGGGAGCATATGTTGTTCTAGAACCTGAATATATTTTTCTGCATTGATGGTGCCTTTCCAGACATGCAAGCTGCCCATGCCACACGCACTCATGCAACCCCATACCATCAGAGATGCAGGCTTCTGAACTGAGCGTTGATAACAACTTGGGTTGTCCTTGTCCTCTTTGGTCCGGATGACATGGCGTCCCAGATTTCCAAAAAGAACTTTGAATCGTGACTCGTCTGACCACAGAACAGTCTTCCATTTTGCCACACTCCATTTTAAATGATCCCTGGCCCAGTGACAACGCCTGAGCTTGTGGATCTTGCTTAGAAATGGCTTCTTCTTTGCACTGTAGAGTTTCAGCTGGCAACGGCGGATGGCACGGTGGATTGTGTTCACTGACAATGGTTTCTGGAAGTATTCCTGAGCCCATTCTGTGATTTCCTTTACAGTAGCATTCCTGTTTGTGGTGCAGTGTCGTTTAAGGGCCCGGAGATCACGGGCATCCAGTATGGTTTTACGGCTTTGACCCTTACGCACAGAGATTGTTCCAGATTCTCTGAATCTTCGGATGATGTTATGCACAGTTGATGATGATAGATGCAAAGTCTTTGCAATTTTTCGCTGGGTAACACTATCTTTCTGCGCAACATTGTGGGAATTGGTGATCCTCTACCCATCTTGGCTTCTGAGAGACACTGCCACTCTGAGAAGCTCTTTTTATACCCAATCATGTTGCCAATTGACCTAATTAGTGTTTATTGGTCTTCCAGCTCTTCGTTATGCTCAAATTTACTTTTTCCAGCCTCTTATTGCTACTTGTCCCAACTTTTTTGGGATTTGTTGACACCGTGAAGTTTTGAATCAACATATTTTTCTTTTAAAATGATACATTTACTCGGATTAAACGTTTGATCTGTCATCTACGTTCTATTACAAATAAAATATTGACATTTGCCATCTCCACATCATTGCATTCAGTTTTTATTCACAATTTGTTTAGTGTCCCAACTTTTTTGGAATCCGGTTTGTATTATGTATAGGAACATGACCGTTCATCCAGTTGACTAATGGCAGATGGAATCTGTGTGGAATGGATAGAATTTTGTTTTTACCTTTCTCCTTAGCCCACAGTGGTCCTATCTGACTGATACGCAAGAGTTTATTAGTCTTGGCAACAGCAGGTCAAGCCCAGCGCCAATCATACAAGGAGTTCCTCAGGGCTCTGTCCTCAAATCTCTGCTCTTCTGTATCTACATGCATCCTTTGGCCATATTTTTTTGTAGTTTTCGACTGGGTTATTATTATTTTTATGCAGGTGATACTGAACTCTATTTCAATGTGTAAAGAGAAATTTTATCAGAGCTTTCTCAGCTCAACTTGCCTCAGTGAAATTTAAACCTGGATGTAGCAGAACTCTTTAATATTAAATTACAACAAAACTGAACTCCTACAAATTGACACTAAAATGCAACTTAAGAAAATGATCTCATTTTCTTGATTGTGATCTTATCAAACCTTCTTCTAATACAAAGAATCTTGGTGTCATTTTTGATTCCTCCCTCTCTTATTCCATCCACATAAACGACATTAAGAAACTTTCTTACTTTCACCTCCATAACGTGAGTGAATATAATTTCTTTCTCTCTAATAAATAACTCAACTTTTTCGAATGTTTGTCCCTGTGATTTGTTAATTGTCATACCAAAAGTTATTGTAATGGGGAACTGTAAGTTTTTTAATACGAATGGCATATCAAGATCTCCTTTGGTGTCTAATGTTATCCACGGAAGATGCCTGTTAATATTTTACATATCATTCCCGTGTAACCGATAGACAATTTTCATGTTAATTCATTTGACTTCATTGTTTCTTGGTGCTAGGATTGCCCGTGTACTCATATCTTCTGTTCATAACCCTTTGTGCTGAAATTATTCAATAAGATTTGGACATAATAAGTCTTCTTTATTGGAAACTTAATGTGAGAAAAACGTAAAAATGTATAAGAGCTGAGAGCGCAAGAATTGTGTCTGACATAAGCATTCACATGAACGAGAGTTGAGAAGACTGTGAGCGTGGTTGAAAATGGTTGAGAGGAAGGCGGGACTTGAAAAAACCTCTTGGCAATAGTCTTGTCTCAAGATTTTCTTTTATAATAGAGAGACAACTTAAGTTTCATCTTTTCAGGAAGGCTTTTAAGTTAACCTGACATTCTGCCCCTTATTTCATTTTGCTTCTCTATCCAGATGCTCAGGATAATTTGTGTGTGTGTGTGTGTGTTAGTTATATCATAAATGATGTGATTTATTCGGGCTTCTCTTCTAGCACTGAATTGAGTATTTTACTCTGGTTTGTTTTTTCGCTTTATTCTGCTTAATGGCTTGTAAATGATATACATTTGATTGCAGTGTATTTAATAAAGCCTGCATAATGGATATGAATCTAAAAAAGAAAGGGAGGCCACACACAAACAATAGCACTGCTTTGATGCTGGGTGCTGGTAGTTTGCAAAACCAAGCAGAAAAGTGTGTACGCTAAGTGTGAGGCTACCATGAAAATGTGCTTTGCTTTACACCAAGTTTAGTTTTTATACATCTCGAATTGAGCATGCAACATTTTTGTGTGTACACACCATTTATACATGGGGGCCCCTGTTCTATTCTTTGTACTGCCCATTAGCACCCATCATGGTAAGAGGGTAATAAAAATGCAGAGCATATGCTAACTGGTTCTTCTAGGGTGTGTTTTACACATTAGGGAATGAAAAAAAACCAAAAAGAACAGAAACAAATGGCTACTGTATCATAAATAATGTACAGTATTTTGTTACTATTCTATGATTTCCTTTGATGAGCAGGCTCACCAGAAAATATATAATGTACTAATGATATAGCTGGTAGTATTGTCGTTTCATGTAATTGTACTTAAAACCACCAGTGGACACTTTTTCTTGTCTAAACACTTATTAGTGAAGAAAAGTAAATCGGCTAATATTTATTTTAGACTGAGCTATAGGCTAATCTCATTACCTCTGCTTCAAGTTTATTTATACCTGTAACTTCCATCTTAATAAAAAGATAGATGTTTGTTTGTTTGTAATATATCAGCCTGGTTGCTGTGTCTCTATTATTCCAACAGTTGACACATTGCAATCAAACATTTTTCGTAATAAAATGCATTATATTTGTCATTTCAATAGATGGTGCATCACAAACATTAACACTGCGTTTACAAATTCTGCACCCGACAGCTTCTAACAAAGATTAGCATTACATGGTGCGCTGAAAACATTTAATGCTGACGTCTCTGTCAATCACTTAGATTTCAACCTGTCTTAAATGGTAGCACAACTAGTTAATTTATTTTGGTCTGGAAACCTTTAAATATACTAGTATAAACAAAGGAGAGTAAATAGTTGATCAAAGGTATTAGGTGTAGCAATTGTCAGTAAAAGTTTTAAACCTTATTACTGATCCTTTGGAGTAGTGCAGTCTATAGGGGTTATGAGTGGTTACTTAAATACGGTATATGAGTAAACATCTTAAAGGGAGTTATATTTGTATGCTATCTTCTGGCCTATGAAACCTACCTGTAGCATATTCAACTGGATTACTGTACATATTCATCTGTTTTGAGTGCATTCATCTCTTTTGCATACATGCTACATAGTATTAATTTTGTGTATATGATATTTTGAAGCAAAGAAAACAGTCTTACCTGAAATGTATTATTCTGTGTCATTGCTTAAAATTGAAATATATTTCAGTATGGAAAAAATGTAAGAGATTTCAAAGCAACGGTGAGTGAAAGAGATGAGGGTTTAGGCACTAATTAAAATATCTTTCAACTAAAGTTGACAGCAGAGAAAAGGAGGTTTATATAATTTCTATTGCAGCTGTTATGGTAGATGAACATAAACCACTTAAACGAACTACATAGAGTATAAGTATCTATCTTAACATCATAAACTCCACCTGCTAGATGTAGAAATCAAAAGCTCACCTTGATAAGCCTAATTTCTATATTGATAAATTTCTCTTTACTTTGAATTCACTGGGATTGCTAAATGACTATCCTACCAACATTTTGTTGTGTTTTATTTGATTCTGGAGAAAACTCTCTACAAATTAAACTGTATATCTTCCCCCAATACTATCCCTGCCTTCACATTGCCTTCCAAGAGCACCTTCAGTAATAATTATTTTGAATTCTTACATTTTCATTTCCACTTTGTCTTTGGATGCCACATAGTCAAATTGAATTAGCCACAACTTTTATTTCTACTTTTTTGAGCAAAACCTGGACATCCTTATCACTTAATACTAATGTGAATAAAATTAATACGATACTTCCTCTTTTGATTACACTATAGATAAGATTCACATTTTTGTGATAAGGAATTTTTGTGAATGGGGTTAGAATAGTAACTAGATAGTACTTGAGACCATGTTTTATGTGACTTTTCACTTATTTGAATGAATAAATAAGAAAACCTGAGAGGCTTCTGAAAATAACAAAAGCAAGCAATTGCACAATCTGTCATTCCACTTTTTTTTGGTTTGTGCTCAGCTCCACTGAGCATTTTAAGACAGCTGTGGCTGTTGCAAAAGTCATAGTGCTGGTAATATTATGGTGCTAGAAAAATGCATATGTAACATAATAGTGATTGTTCTTCTTCACCTAGTACTAGGTAAATATGGGTTCAGTAGAACACTGTGATGAATGGTCTAGCTCACACGTACTAACCTAAACTCAGTTAAAATATCCTACTCTGCCATCCAGTTTATTAAGAGTGAGGGAACTCTTGAACTTCAAAGATAATAGTTTACAGGTTTCTTTAAACTAGGTAGTGAGTAAATACACAATGAAAGACACAGCAACAATTTCAAAGAAAACAACAGTAACTTGTATTACACCAGACAACATAAAATCCACCAAGAAAAGAAAAGCACATAAGAATTAAAAAATATCAGAAGCAAAAACTTTTAAAAGAAAGCACACAGTCCTCATTCTAAAAGTCTATAAAAATATAGCAGTGGCGGTTTGATGTGTAAAGTCCAAGTTGCACGCTGTGTTCCCTCCACAGTTAGTCTGCCAACTGTCCCACTGAAACACTCTGTGTGCCGAATGTTTTTTTCCCAACAGAAGTCTTGCTTCTTGTCTGCTAGCTTCAATCTGTCCTCTCATGAGTCTTTCCACTCTCGCTGGACTTGGCGTCTCTCTGGTGAAACTGTCCCTTCCTCCCTGGAGGTAGGTGTCACTGTTTGTGTGTCTTGCATCCTGACAGCCTCATACCCTCGTCTACCTGCCAATCCCTTTGCTCAGTACAATTGATCTCCACAATTTGGATCTCTAATATTGAAGGCATATCACTGTTATTTCTAAATGGGAAACACTGCACATGTACCACAAACACACACATATGTGGGGGATGCTTTCCTCTCCATTAAGGCCTCACAGCTTAGGATTTGTGAACAAAGAGAATGTTGCCTTGGTGACTGCATTTTACACTCATTAGAACCAAGTGTACTGCTTCCACTTGATGTGAAAAATAAGGTTATAATAAAGTAACTTGTGAACTTGTGAAGATTGGTGAAGTGTAAACAAGGCATGTATCTTGAGTGTCTTTCTATAAAGAACTACAAGAAGTAAAGGATAGCAAATTACTTCATGCACTTTTCTAAACACTTAGATGTTCAATAAGCATTCATTAAACCTTTGGTACACCTTAAAGCCAAGTTAGTCTCCTGAAGATAGAGAGAAAGACAAATATACATATATATTTACATAATATAGAAATAAACATATAGTACAAATTCTGGTAAAGGAAGCACTTAGTATAAGGAAAAAAGCAATCATAAAGTGGATAGCAGTTCATTACAGAGCATACTTCACGTCATCTGTCCTGAAGAGTCAACATGACAGAATGTCTTTGGACTCAGGGTAGGCAATTGCAGAAAATCACTGAACACTGGCACAACATTCAAACTCAACATAATACAGCTTACCAATTGATGAAACTGTGGTCTCAGCTCTCTAATTTAGGAATATAACTCCCTTATGTTCTGTACTGCTCAATAAAATAAATATATATATATATATATATATAAAAGAAAATTATAAATTAATAAACCATGAATACATCAGTGAATAACTAAATAAATGAACACATAAACGAATATGGCAGTGCAAATTAATATTAAAGAGCCATCAAAATGATTTCTTAAAAAAAAAAACACACACACATGAGTAGACGTAGTGGTATTACCGGTCCAGTTATAATACACTTGCCTCATAATGTAGTTTCAATAGCCAGTAGTTTTGGAGTTTGCACATTCTCCCTTATCCTTGTGAATTTTCAAGTTTTCTACCACACCCTAGAGACGTGAAGGTTATACAGTATTAACTGGTGATTTTTTACAGGCATATTGTGGATATGCCTCTTCATGGACTGATCATCCATCCAAGGCTTTTTCCAACATTATTCCCATTGCTGATGGGATAACTCTTTGTCTTTTGGATCACATATTCTGCTTCTCATCTTCTGTCTCCCTCTTCCTTCTGCAGTCTTCTTCCTGGCAGTTGAGCATTTGTCTCATCTTGCTTACCAATTTTGAGCTAAGTGATCCATTGGGAGGAAACAATTTTTAAGCTTCATTCAGTGGTCATTTGCCTTGAATCACTTCTAGTGATTCATCCTGAAACATACTGAAAAGTCTTATTTCTTCTCTCTAGAGCTGCACCTGGCCAATCCAGATGTATCCATTTGAATCTGCTAATAACTAAAGTGTAAGGCACATTTGATAGCTCCCAGGTTGCCTGTCCTCCATTATAAACAGCAAGGGGAGGTTATGTCCAGTAACTCTTTGTTCCATAGAATACCATGATTATATTAAAATCTGTTTGTTACACCTCTCTCTTACATCCATACCCACTTAGTAATTATTTCTAGAGCACTCTTTAAATGAATGACTTGCACTCTTTTAATTGCCATTGCCAGTCCATAGCTCCTTTCCTCTCATAGGACTATGTTAGGCCATTTCCCTCTCATATGTCTTCCTTATCTGTTTGCCAGCCTCTCATAGACTTGGTATCCCTTCACACAGTTTTAATGATGGATAAACAAAAAATAAAATGCATATTTAAGGTGCCCTAATGACAAAGCAAATATTCTTGTTTGAAACGTAGTCTCTTCTCTCAGGTAGTTATATCCTTTTAAACTTATGTGCCTGTAAACTTTCTTTATACAGTTCTCTTCCGATTATGCAGATTTCGACCACTAAATGTGATCTATAAAATATACATATATAGAATGAAGATATAAAGAAAAAAATAACATTCAGTTAACAAAATCTCAAAGAAACTAACCTATAGGGTGGAAGATGGGGGGTGGTCTAATTTCGGCTGATCACCAGTTCTTTCATTGTGTTTTTTACAGTATACTGCTGTATTATATAGTACAGTGTGTTCTATGTTATTTTATTGAAATTTTGACACTGGATATGTGTGTTCCACCTGTCCTTTGGTTATCTCTATTCACTCATTCAGAGTCAAAGGAAAGACTTAGTCAGAATACTAGATGATGGCATAACTACTGTAGGACACTAAGAAGAGAAATAAAATACATTTATTTAATAAATTTGTTGTGTAACAGTAACGGGCAGGTTGAATTCAGTGTTCGATATCTATCCAAATTGCATTCACAGAGTAACAGGTTGCTCTACTTTTTAAATATTGTAAAGTTTGGTGCTTTTTAGGCATGCCTTCAATAAGTTTATTAGTTTAATAGCTTAACAATTTGAATAGATGGTTTTATTGTCAGTCAGTCAGTCAGTCTTTTTATAACAAGCTGATACTTTAAAAGGCTTCATTTTAATATGTTAATTATGTCTTAGATTAAGGCTTGGGTTGTTTATGAGTAGGTTAGTTGAATGTTGGCTTTACTTCTCTGTAGTTTTTTGATAGGTTGGTCCTTTCATTTGAGTTTTCACTGCTTTGTAAATGTGATAAGACTGAAACCTTGCTTATTGCTTGTTACAGTATGCCAAGACCTGGGAAAGTCATAAGAAACAAGCTGGTCATTGTATGTGACTTGTCCTCAGAAGAGCTGCTCCTTTCTTGTTCCACCAGTTGAAAGCCTCCTTATTTTTATTATTACATGATTTTATTCATTTTGCCTTTCTATTTGTCTAGGTCAAATTTTGCAATCAATTTTGTACCCAATTTACCAAACTGATTGCCTATAAACTTTGCATCCATGCTGATCTTCGATGGCAATACAATATTTCATCAGTATTGACCTGGGATCTGTAACGTTAATTGCATCCAGTTTAAATTTTGTACTTCCTTATATTATACTTTTAGCAAATAGACATGTATACAGTGCTTTTAGCCAACACTCATCTATATGAAAAATTAGTGGTGTTGGTCAAGTATTTAGTATGTTGGACTTTCAATTCATCACTCAAAAATCTCTTTTTTATATATACTATTAAAGCATATGAGTGCCAGTTTGGCTAATAAACATTGTTTATATCTATCTGGGTTTAAAATATGTGTTTTATTAATTACTAGGGGGCTCTGCCCTCTGCTCACTTTACTCGCCAACCTCCTGGTTTGGTTAACCAGAAATACAATTTAAAGAGATTTTTTTTTTCATGGGAATTTTTACATATGCATTATGTTCACTTTTACTTTAAATCCCCGGTAAAAACAATATTTGGAATTAACTTTTCTTCAAGATCGCATTGAATTTTGATTCCTTGTTTGGTCTTAGATCGTGATAACGCAGCATATAACTGCTGTGAGTGAATATCGTTTTTTTCTCTCTTATAAATAAACCGACTTTTTTGAATGTTTGTCCTTGTGATTTGTTAATTGTCATTGCAAAAGCTATTCTCACGGGAAACTGTAAACGTTTTAATACGAATGGCATATCAAGATCTCATTTTGTGTCTGTTATTCGCAGAATATGTACTACCATTTCTTGTCGCCTTTGAAAATATTACGTTACAATTGTTCTACCAATTTTCAGTACAAGCAATCTTGTCTCATCACTGAACTATTGATATTTTAATTTTGAACGTGTTCAATGAGACCTTGCATATGTTCTGTTCTAAGTTTAGAGACTATTAGCTTTGACTTTTAGATACGCATTAATAGTGTAATGTTGCCATAGATATTGAGATGACAGCAGTGGGTTAAATACTTTGGAACGTATTGCTAATTTTAACCCAAAATATTGTGTTGGTGATATTCGTTTTTCAGAATAAGTTTGTTTCATATTTTACGTCCATCCTGTTTCGTCATTTGGAAAAAGTAAAGGTTTGGAATATGGCAATTTATTTGACAGAAATGACGAATCGTGCTTTGCTTTTGGACATACACAAATAATATGTACTCTGTCTTTGATATCTCCGTCTTTGGAAGTCATTATCGCTGACAATTCATCCCATGTTAGTTTATTATAAATGCAACTGTGATCTTTTGGATTCATATAGAAATCCAAGACAATTTCTTTGTCCGTGTTTTGCAGATAAATTTCATGTAAAGTGCGATACTTTTGGACATATGGATTTGTATCCATTATTGGTTGTAGAATTTCTATTACGTCCGATCGTTTAATTCTTTTGATTCTATGTTGCATCGTTTCTCTGTGATTATAAATATACACATGACCGAACTATGGTTTCTTCGAAATTAAACTTGTAGCTTTAATTGTTGCAGAACCACAGATTCTCATAGCGTGTGGTTCATTATTGTGTAAATCTATGTTTTGTGCATTGATTGATGAGAACGTGCAAAGATTATTGTAGACGCTTATATTTTGCCTGTAGTGTTTGTGGATTTCACTTTCACCAAACAAGAAATCTTTTAATTCTCACGGACATGCCTCTTCATTGCGAAGCAACACTACTTTTCCCAAATGGCAACACAAATTAGATGATCTACAAGTCTCCGAGTTAAACCTTAAAGCCTTACAATATCTACATACTTATGACATATCACCTATGTCCATATATTCAATCTCTTTTTGCCGTTCCATTATTTCACCGAGTAATAATCTCCATTTGTTAGCGCTAATGCGATATTTGCTATCATTTTTTTTTGATACTTTAGAATTTTACTACTTTCATAAGCTGTAACTTGGTCTGCATTTGTATTGCGCCTTTTTTTTGTGCCTTTTGAATTTCACTGCTTTCATAATCTCTAACCTGCTCTCCATGTGTATCGTCTACTTTGTCTTCTTCTCTTTGTCTTTCATTTGTGTCACTGCTTGGACCTGCTAGGTTTTCAATTCCACTTGGTCTGGAATGATTATCACTTTCCATTATTTCACAGAGTAATAACTTCCATTTGTTAGCGCTAATGCAATCTTTACCCTCTTTTTTTGATACTTTCTAATTTTAGTACCGTGATCTTGTTTGAAAATGTTTGCATGACTTGCAAAGGTCACCATCTCACATGACTTGTTTCGAAAGGATGTCAGTATGACATGACGTGTTGTGGGACGTAGAGGTGTCTCTCTGTCTCTCTTCAAAAGACCATGTTTCATCGCCAAAAAGTCTCGTCTCTAGTTTTTTTTTTTTTTTTATAATAGAGAGATGGAAATGTGATGACAGTACTACAGTTTTAAGTTTAAAATTATAGATATGGTATTCCTTATTGCTCTATATTAGAACTGTTTCTGATTTACTTTACATGCTGCTGTTGAGAGGCATAATGCATAAAGCATAATGTACACATTCCCTCATACTGTATGCAGATGATACTCAACTATAACTTTCCTTTAGACCTTAATTTTCAGCGTTGGATAACAAAAGCTACTTGTTTATAAATTAAGAAAAAAGAAATTGGTGTAAGCGATACAGACAGCAACAAGGTAATGTCACTTTCTAACTCCTTAGGCCTAAGCATTAGTTTTATTGAATTGGCATTATCTTTGATGATAGTCCATCTTTTACCACATACAACACAACACTATCAAAAACTTGCTTTTTTTGCAGTTCAAAAAAATAGGAAAATAAATCTGTTTTCTTATTATGCTGGATGCAGAGAATATAATGCCTATGTTAATTTCTACTTGAGCTGACTACTGCAATGTATTATACTGTGGACATTTTAAGTAGTAGTTAATTACAAATGCCACTGCAAGGGTCATTGGAGAATTAGGAAGTGTAGCCACTGTTCCTAAGTCATAGAGATGTGTCCAGCTACAGACCTCCTTAGCTCCTCAGGTCCACTGGAATCACTTCTGGTCATTTACAGGATTCGAAATGGCAACCTTCCAAATACCTGTGCAGGTCCCTAGCATCAGAACCACCACCCTGTCTCGCTTTTGCTACCAAGCCCTAAAATTATGAAATAATGTTTTAGCTTGTCAAAGGGATGCTCCATCAGCCTCAACATTTTAAGGATTTTTTTTATTACAGATTTATTTGATAATTGAAAAAGAAAATTAAAATTACAAGTTACTTAAGCTGTGCTAAAATATTTTCCAAGACATGTGGAAAATAAAGACGATTTACAAATGTTTTCATTAATGTGAAGGCATTGGGATTGTGCTTCAGCTCTGCACGAAGAGCAGTCACAAAACATAATGCTAATGTCGGGATTTTTTTACTTTACCTAGAACTTATGTGGAATATTTAGCATTCGGGGAGACATTGTCTTGGGTGATTGTGTACTGCAGCTCATTATTACTGGACCAGTTCAATTTTGATGTTGGCCTCATTATCCTGCTTTCAGAGGTTGGCATGGCACTCTTGCTGTACTTTTACTTGCGTGTATTTTCTAATTTAGGCTAAATGCTTTGTATTATTCTGAGTAATGTACAGAAATGCACAAATGAAAGAGCTGCCACTTCCCACACACGTCCCAACAAAGAACACTGTAGCTCGCCCACAGATTGGCATGTTTGACTGTCAGTGCCGCTCTCACTTCCGACTTTGCCTAGGACACAGAGCACATACATTTAACTTGATTACTTAAATAGTCTTTGAACCTGTTCACCCAATGACTTATCTTGTTAGTGTACAGTATTTATGAAAATTGTTATCACTTAAAGGAAAAACCTAATCTTGTACTAATGTTGCATATTTTCTTTAATGGATTCATTACTCTGCAGCCATCAGAGTATTCCAGTCATCATTAAGAGACATGTTACTTGCTGACATCATAGTCCAACATGCCTAGTCTAAACAAAGTTCAATGTAGAGCTGCAAATGTTTCCTCGTCATGAGGTGTCTGTCAGTTTTGGAAGAGAGAGTATCTAGTGGCCACTGCTTAATTGCATCTGAGATGTCTTTGTGCATATCACCCAAGGTTAGCATGTGAATTGTGAGCAATCACCTTTTCACTCTTTGACTATTAGTTAAAATTGAAATGCACAATTATGCCAGTGAATTTGTTTATGTGAGCTGAATGTAGGGTATGGTGCATAGGGTTGGCAGCATGTCCAGGGGCTACATAAGTTACACCTTTTGAGCATTTTTCTAGTTCCAGGTATGTGGTGATTTCTCTTACCTGAACATTTTGTCTACAACTGTTACATGACATTTGGCATAGCATTGGGAACAGAGCTTGGTATCCAAATGAAAATCCAAGTGAAAAACCTTATTATTACTGCAGAGGACCAATATTCCAAAAGGCTTTTTGTAAAAATACCCATTTCTGTCAGCTCAGAGTGACCTGGCCTGGGAATGGCAGGTGCAGTAAATGGATTTATATTTAGTGGGTTTCTATAGGATTCTAAGTTAAGTAATAATAGTTAATGTATTTATTTAGTGGTACTATTCCTTTTACACTGGGATGCTGTTACTTCTTAGAATGTCTTGTCTGATGGTAACTAAGATTGTCTTTTTGCTTTCTAGTCCTCCTTTAGGCAGATTATTGTATAGAATGTGTCTCCTCTCTGATTTTACTTTTAGTTTTTAACTTTATTCGTTTCCTCCTCGCTGACAGTGTAGACCACCACCTGCCTTTTCTTCTTCAGTGTTGTGCTATTTTAAGTGTCTCTTCTTTAGAAGGTTCTGTAGTTTGCCAGTAGTCCCTGTGTGATGTGAAAATCTTTGCCATGAATTCCATATTTTCCTCCATCTTGCCTGGCCTGCTCTCCCAGCAACCTCCCCAACAACACTACTTTACATGTAGACAGTACAGATGTTAAGTAACACCTGTTGAATAATTTATAGTCTGAAACATTGTGTGTTTAACCTTCTTTACATTTTAGCATGGAAATACCCTTTGTCACAAACTCGACAAAGAGCCATAGCAAGGTTTGGGGCAGCCACCTGTATAATTTCCTGGCTTCAAAATTGAAATAAGCGATAGCACTGATGTGCACAAATCAGAGTCCAAAACAGAATTGAGGGGATAGGGGAAAGGTGGAGGCTTTTAAAGGCCAGTATAGGAAATTACATCAAAGGGGCTGGGTCGGGAAGGGTCTTCATCCACAGGCTCATGCTCGGAAATGACATCAGAGGGGCTGGAACCAGAAGGTTCTTCATCCATAGGTTTGGACTTGAAAGTGATGTCAAAAGGGCCTGATGGAATCTCCCATGAACGGTCTGCAGAAAAGCGAGAAAAAGAGTCAGTGCACTCTGTCACATCCCGATCTGGGTTGGAATTACCCTTATTCAAGCCCTTTAGCTGCCTCCCATGCGCATGTGTGTGACACCTTTAACTATTTTTTTCCTTTGCACATGTTAAATACTACCATGGTGTCTTTTATGCCTGCTGTTAAAATACTATATATTACATTGATCCTTTGATGATGATTCGTTAATTAGTAGTTGAATGTTATCTACTCAGGCTGTTCATAGGTCCCCTGCTTCACTCTCTACAGTGATCTCAAAGGCGAATAGTGGCTTAGGTAAATGCTTTGTTTTGTATTTGATCTTCTATGTGTGTGAATCACTACATGCTTCTTAAATGGGCTTTCTCTTCATCTGACAGGACACAGAATCCATTACATTCGTGATATTACAGCTCTCTGAATAATTAAAATACTGAGATGTATACGTGGTATCATTTTCATGATGATAGGAGTTAAAGCACATTAATAAACATGGGAACACGTGATTTTTACAGCCTCACGCAAGATGCTTGCTGTGCTGTGCGCGACCTTCGATTAAATAATTTATTGTAGCAGTACTGTCTCTTTCAAAAGTACTAACCCCCAATTCCTGTCCTTACTTTTCTTTCTCCAAATACCCAATCGCCACACAATCAGCTCTGTAATAGACGTTAAGCCATTTGTAAGCTGAGAATGGAGATTATTCAAAACTTTTAAGGAACATTAAAATATCTTCGTAGTACATGCTAAATTATTCTATCCATCCAGTGTCATGCCAGTCCCAGCAAGAACTACAGCGTGAGGCAGGAACAATCCGTGAATGGAGCGCCAGCTCCTTGCTGGGCCTGTGACACAGTTTCCTCACATGTTTATTAGCAATATAGATTATTTAAATGAAGTTAGTTTTATTTTTCATCTTAAAAATAATACTGTCCTCATATGTAAATACGCGCTTTATAAAGTGGCTCAGGTTGTGCAATACTATAACTATATCGCAAGTTTACAGTGAGGTAATTGTACTTATAAGTACAAAAAGTTCTGCAAGGAGCACTTGATGGACTGATTGAGTGCGTTTATAGTTCTTGGGATGAAACTGTTTCTAAATAACGAGGAAAGGCTCTGAAGCGTTTGCCGTATGAGAGCAGTTCAATGGACAGCATGGGTGAGGCACCGTGTGCTTGATGCTGTATACCGATAATTCTCTTTACGATTAGCTGCTGTACAGCTGTGATTCTTCACTCAGATACAGTGATATAAATACTCTTGAGTGGTGCAGTGAGAGTAATATAGAAAAAGATGATCTGCTGTGGCAACCCCTAATGGGAGCAGCTGAAAGAAGAAGAAGGTGTAGTGAGAGTAACAACGCTAAAGCAGCTGTTGTATTTAGAATAGTTTGACCATTCTGTGGACCATTATATTGTTACAGGTTAATTACAATCAGATGAATTAAACTCATAAACAATATGCAGTTAATTTCAGTGTATTTATAAAGCCATGTCAGGGATGTTGATCTAAAAAAGAAAGTGAAATCACACTGGAACAGTAGCAGTACTTTGATGCTGGGAGCCGCCAGTCTGCAAAACCGAGCGCAGAACTTGCGTACGCCAGGGTATGAGCTACTGTGGAAATGTGTGTGGCTTTACGCCAAGTTTAGGTTTTATACATCGCAATTTGAGCGTGGAAACATTTGTACGTAACATTTTTTGTTATACATGAGGCCCCTAATCTTCCACTGTTCATATCCTGCGTTTTTTTCCCCCTGAATGACAATGTGATTAAATGGCCAAGAAGACTTGGGCTTTTAAAGAAGCATTCTCAGTGGTATTTGCACCCATATAAGATCTTCACCATGTGGCCTTGCATCTTAAAGTCTTGGTAATCTTTCTTGCTTTTCTTTTATTAATACTTGTGTGAGTGAGCTACTCATAAAAGGTGTTATATTACATTGACTGCTTGACTGCAGAAAGGTTTTGCCTATGTTCTCCCAGCTCCCATATGATAGCACTTTCTTGTGTTGTAAGAGATTCATTCTGGTTGATTTTGGTCACCAGTGGTGACTGTTGGAAGGCATGTCCTGAGATTGCATGGCATTGACACTTCTGTCAGCACAGAGCCTAATGTTCCTTTGAAAAATGAGGTCACATTCACTGGCAGTACTAAATTAAATTACATAAAATGCTTGGCCTACTTTTCAAACTTGTGTCACATGTTTCATGAGATGAATGCTGCTTTTGCATGAAATCGGGAACACAGAGAGGAAAAAAAAATCTCTCTAAATAAAGGAAAAGAGAAGCTTTTTTTCTCCCCCTTGATATATTCAAAAATGTGTGGGAGCTCTTGGTGACATGGCACTGATTTTATAACTCTATTGGACATATTACTGATAGAAGACAGGATTTGGAATCATGTTGTCTGTTGCTTGAGATAGGATGTGAGAGTGAAAGGGTGATTCTCGCCTTTATTACCCATTATTGCAGACAACTGTTTTCTGCAGTGTTGGGATACTTTCATGGACTGTGCATGGCACTTGTTTTTTTGTAAAATTGTCAAATAAATTGAATATACTATAACAATTTTTACACACTGAGCTCCAAAGTCAAGAGATTGTCTTTATATTGAAAGACAGTCTGTTTGGTAAGCCCTGTTGCAGTATGTTTTATGATGGGAATCTGATTTATTTATGGTGATTAGTAGTATGTGACTGTCCAAAAGAAACATTTGTATTGTCTTTAATAGACAGAAGGTCAGAGGACCATGGGTCATTCTATGATAGTGCACAGAATTTATAGTGCATTTTCTAATCCCAGCAGTGACATACAGAATGAGCCAGCTTCCTACCAGGATTAGGAGTGAAGTCTGAGTAAAAGCTCAGTAGCAGGGAAAAAAATGTGGTCAAACAACTGGAGACAACACAAGATTGAATTGTTTACTGTATGTTTTAAAGCAAATAGTAAGTAGCTATATGTGGCTGGCAAAGGGAACAAGTGTGTGGGTAGTCCCACACAGTAGGTACAAACATTTATTGCATTCCTTTGTTTCAAATGTTTTGCGCTTCCTGAGTTCATTACTCATTCCTTACATAAACATTTTATTTGGATATTTTAGGCTTTTCTAGCAGACCTTTTCCTGAGTTAGGATGACCTTAAACTGGTTCTCTTTTTAACTGTATGGTTTTAGAATTATCAGTTTAACTGATGGTTTTTGTTCTAACCTATTCACAAAATACAAGTGCAAAGTACATTTGTTTATATGTTTGACATTTGTACAAAAGTAGTATAGATAGATGAAGTCAGTGAATTAAACAAACAACCTTTACAGTTGTCTCATTAAACACTTTAGTTTGATTGGGGGTGTTGATCACATTGCTGCTACTCTGTTACATTGTGTTGTACTCTGTGCACTTTATCAGTTCTCCAGTGCAGCTTTCAGATATTTATGTAAAACGGAGGTGGGTCAGATTGTAACCTGTGATACCACTGTGCCAAACCACCTGATGCTCAGTTTGCTTTCTGTGGTGAATCTTGACACATTTACAGGCAGTATGATTGTGTATGCTTGTTTGGTATTATGCATGTGTGAGGTTGCCTGTGAGGGTATGTTTGTGTGTACTTGTCACTGCCTATATGTGTTTATCAGTATTTCTTATTTTTTACTATGTGGAGTGCTTGAGGATCTTTTGAGTCTGTGACTGTTTGCTGCGTAGGTGGACTGCTAAGCATCAGCAGGACAATTCTAGCATCATTTGCTTCTCAGGAAATGAAATGGGGGCTGCACTGCATTGTCCTCTTCGTGCCAGCCAATGGCGTCTAGAGCACCAGCAGAGAAGCTCAGGTTCACAGGCTCAGCCACTCTCTTTCTTTCTCTCCAGGATGGCTTGAAATCGTTTTGCTGTTATGATGAGTAGCCTATTCTTTCTCTTTTTGCCCTTGGCAATTTAGATACACCCCACCACCCTGGTTATGTAAAAGAGGAGAGCAACACTGCAGTCAGTGGGAGCCACTTCCTGTTATGCTTGCCAAAATAAAAAAAAGGCTAATTGGAAGGAAAACTTTACAGAATTCACATTGCAGGCTTCTGTCATACTAGGAGCACAGGAGCAGATAGTGTGTGCAAGTTGAGGGAGGGCACAGAAGCAGGCAGTGTCACAAATAAGAAATGAAGGTTCTGTTTGTGTGTGTATGTATGTTGTATGTACTCCTTGCAAAAGCATACTTATCAGCACTGAATAAACAGATAGGAAATGGCTGAATGTTTCATATGCATCTTTTGACATACAGTACAATGAGTTGAGATGTATTATTATTGCTATTATTTTGTTTAGATCCTTGTTTTTGTGCATTTAAAATAAACATTTTTCGTATATTATTAACAGTTTGTCAAAATGTGGCAGTCGAGTCCTGTTGAAATGAATTGAGAATGTGCAGGTAATAACAGAACTCCACATACCCTTCACCCACAACTTCCTTGTGACTAATTGTTTAAAACATCTTCACTCCTGATGACATTGCCCCAGGGTAAAGCCCAACCTTTCACCCCTTAGTGTCTGGACTTAAATGTGTGGACAGATTAATTTCTCCCTTTGGTTTATTTTACTTGTTAGTGACAGTTCAAGTGGACAGTGAGCAGGGAGCTGTTTTATTTAGACGGGCCCCTTTTAAAGTGCATATTTCATGGTTTCGTATTGACATCTCATCTCATGGTCCCAAAATGATACAAATATGGTTACATTCCTTTAGTGGCATAAAACAACCTTTTTAACATAAAATCCTTATTCCATTTTAAACCAATTTTTCTTTTTATCAGTTACAAGGTGTTTAATGTTTTCTTTCCCCAAACATTTTGTCTTAAGCTCACTTGCCCCATTTCAACAGGATATCAAAACAGAGAAGTAGGTGCTGACTTTAATGCTAGTTTTGTTTGAAGTGCAGATTTGCAATTATATCCTCAATGGAGCATAAATATTACCCAAGAAGAATAAACTTTTTATTTGATTTATTTCTATAAAAAATTACATCCATGCATGCTGTCTGATCTGCATATGTGGGGGTCAGATTCCATTGTCTAAGGAGCATTTGAACTTTTGGCCTAAGGGCACGAACATAGCAGCGGTTCAGGTGCTAAACAATCAGAAAAAATGCTGTTCTGCATGGTTAAGCCAGCAAAGGTGTCTCTTATTGAAAGATCTAAATCAGCTAATCGCTGTCCCGACTAAAAGTCTAATTGCAAAGGGGCGTTGCCATCCACCACTGAGGTGAGAGGCCAGGAAATTGGCACAAAAACAATGCAGGAAATTCTATCCCCTTCATTCCCATATCATTATCTCGTCAGGTCACAGCTGCATGAGCCAAAAACTTGGTAGCACCCTGCAACGTCTTTGCTCGTTTTAAGGAGTCTGCTGCTCTTATGGACTTAACCATATTAATCCTGCCAGAGCACACGTATCTTCCTGCTCTTTTAACTTGATGAAGGAGGAAAAGCTTGGTAACTTGTGTGTAGCATTCTGTGTAGGAGTTATCAGAAAGACTTGAGAATCTTTACATCAGTTATTGCTGTGATTTGAAAAAAACTTATTGAATGCACCTGTCCTTCACTTGATTAATAATATTTAAGTGGAAGTTGACATATGTGAGGTTCAACTTCTGATAAATCTGTGTGTTTGTGTCTGTGTGTGTGTAAATAATGAGTATTACAGTTGCCATGGAAAAGAGAAGTAAACTCTTTTATGGGATTTCATTCAGGGCCATGGGAGGGCTAGTTAGAATTACTAGTGGGGGTTGTTTTATGTCAGGGAACACACACTGACATTTATGGAAATGCTAGTACTTGACAGCATGTCTTTAGCAACTAGAAGGCAATCCAAAAGAACTTCTTTCTGCAGTGAATGTTTCAAGTCAAGTGTGAGGCTCTCAATCTCTGGAGAAGTGAATCCGCCCAGCATATCACTAGGCCACTCACACTTAAACGTCATAGAATTCTGAATCCCTGGCATTACAAGGATGTATGCCACACAGTTCTTGATTCAGAAATGTCCTTTTATAATCCAAAGGGGCATGGTGACTGTGTTTTTCTCAAAACATGTAACCATATTCATTTGTTTGTTTCCTTAACTGCATTTTACATGGAATATAAGATGGGACAAAAGCTTTTCAGTGACAGGACTGCTAAAATCATTGGACCTCAAACACAGAACTCCTAAACTGTTAAACACTCGTCCCCACTCCAGGTAGATCTGTTGCCCATCCTCACTTTAGGTAGAGGTGCTGCCCTCCACATTAAAACACAATTAGAAGTATTTTGTAGCACAACTATTATCACTAGTTTTGAATACTTAAGATTAGGGGTGAAGTGGGACCACAAAATGCAGGGCTGCCATTGTTTGATCTGGCCCATTTCCATTTAACTCCACTATCTTTCAACATTTAATATGATGTAAAATGTGTGTTTTAGCACAGAAAGTCACACGTCCTACAACCCTAAGGTTTGTTTGATCATTAGCCATGGTTCTTTATTATAAAGGGTGAGGTCAGCTGCCTAGTCCATGCACCAAATCACTTCTCCTCTCCTGCACCAACTTCAAAATGATGACATCTAGTACTCACTGATTGCACCCTTCTTTCTGAATTCTTGTATAGCTTAGTTGAAGGAAATGAGATTAACAATATGATATGGATGTATGAAATGAGATAGTAAAGTGAGGTTATAGGAAAAAGCAGTCCATTGAGTTTGTTTCCAATCAAATTATAGGTAGAGAATCTCTCCTTGGATCTTTGAAAAATAATGAAACGTCACCATATGAAAGCTTTTGACTGTCTCTTTTTAGTTCATTACCATGGAAATAGATATTACCTAATCCCCATCAACAGCAAAAGCATTTGCTTTAATCAAACTTCTGATAGAATTTAAGGGGAGTACATTAGTCTACAGTGTTTCAGATGGATGCAACCACTGCTTTAACTGTAAAGGTAATTTTATTTCATACATTCTGACATTTCCAGTGCAGGTTGTTGACCCTCTACAATGCATTTCCTTTTTAGTACAACACCCCCATTTGGTTTATTTTTTAGTGTATGCAAAGCCGTAACTTTTATTTGCTCTTTTATAATGTGTTCTGGATTTGGAAACACTACAAATCTTTGTGATTTGCCTGTTTTTGTGCTCTTTTTATACTAGATATTGAAATCTAGGTGGCACAATGGGCCAGGACTAATGATGATAACTGTTTAAAGATAAACTGATCTGAATCCATAATGGTGATCCATCTTAGGCAGAAGGATGAACAAGTTTATCTCTGCCATAGTAAGGAGTCTTTCGAAATGGCAAATTTTACTTTCTGTTGTGCTTAGCATAAATTAATATTTTACTAGAACAGTACATTAGTTTCATTATCTCTGAATTGAGAGCATGGACAGGAGAAATGACTTATTCACCGTCACTCATTGAGTCATCTTGTGGTAGCCAGTCCAATATCTTAACCACTAGGAATGTACACACTACTTACAAAGTTTTTGCATACTCAGGTAGTGAGCAGATTGAGCTCACATAAATGCCTTGATGACTGTGAAAGACATTACTGATGATTATTTTATCTTAAAGTGCTCTCCTGCCTCCAAACCTTACAAAGGAGAAAAAAAAAAAACCTTTTGAGATGAACTCTGCCACCTGACACCTCAATCCAGCTGCAAATTTTTTCCTTTTTCCTGTCATGTTTGTAGATAAAAGAAGTTTAGCTATGAATTAAGATGATTTCCTGCATGGTATCCAAAGAAAGAATGTAAGCTGAGATGTAGCACTTTGCGATGTTGCAAATGTTCAAGCTTTGTGACGGTCTGTGCAGCTGCGTATTCTTCACAAACAAAGAGGCAGGGTGAGAGCACCACAATCCCGGATATGTGATGCTAACAGCAACTAATGACTTTCTGAACATCCATCCCCGATATCCTTTGTCTGCCTACAATCCTTGTGCCACCTTCCTCTCTTACTGGCTCAAGTAGCTCCAGATTTTCATTTTGTGCTGCTCTTGGTCATTTTGCGAATCATATTGAGAAGTTGGAATTTTCCTTATTCTTCTTGTGTGGTAAATGAACCTTTTCTCCTTTTGACTTCTGTATTCATTCCATCTGTCTTTAGAGGTATCAGACTACTACTTTTGACTACCACTTGTGAGAGTTGGCATCTTAGCAAGTCTGAAGCCAGTTGAGCATTTTTAGAAATGCTGCATGTCTCTCTTCCTTTTTACTCTTAACTTGTGATCTTTTTTTAGCTACAGGTGCTCTTGTTCCTCAGTGTCCTGCATATAGATAGATAGATAGATAGATACTTTATTAATCCCAAGGGGAAATTCACAATAATAATAATATAATATTCCACATTCATTTTCCTCTGGTCATGCTTACTGTGCTAGTTTTGATCTGCTGCACTTCTCAACCCTGAACCTCTTTAATTTCCATAGAGGCAGTAATTTCTCACCAACCTCACTTTTAGACCCTTTGCTCCACTTTGTTGTTTTAACAACACATATTGGTCTGTGTGTTGAAAAATGTAAAGCAGTACTCTTTCCTAAAATACAGCAAGTTATTCAAAATTGAGCCTTTTTGTAAAGGTGGTAAAACGACTTTTCTTTTGCTTTTTCTATATGTGTTGTTATACAGACAATGTCACTCTGAGTCTGTTGTCCCTTCGATGTAAATCTGGAACAATATGTGCTAGAAAAATGTCTTACTTCAGGTTGCTCAGTGGGCTTAATGTGGACAGAAAGCCTGCATTTTTATGATTACCACTGAGATTAGACCTTCTTAAAAATCCCATGAACTGCTTGAGCATTTAAAACAAGTAAATGGTTTTAGACAGTGGTCATAGTTTATGGTTATTGTAGCTTTGCTTATCCAAAATAACCAAAGTTCTGCAGCTTTTAGTTTGCTTCATAGGATGATTCCAGCACCTGTTGATCTGTGATCAAATAATTCCATGGACAAAATATCCTTATTTTAAAAGTTTTAGTAAAATTTCAAAGCAAAACAGTTCACACAAAAATAGAGAAATACATTGACATAGCAAAGAAAAGAAAAGTTCTTATTTAAGAAAAGTTCTGTTTGAGGCTAATAAATTCTGCTTTATTTCTCTAAATTTGGTCATACAGTCGTTGTTGATGCACTTTAGGCACATTAGACACGCAAGGACATTCAAAAAACTTTATGCTATTTCCTATATGCAGACATTTCTAATAGTCAATGCTATCAGTAAGACTATTTCCTATCTGGCTTAATAAGCAGAACTTTCTTAGTTATATCTCTATCTCCGTTAACTTACAGGGGGTAGAAAGACTATAACTATATCCTAGTAACTGTGAGAATCTAACATGCTACAGAAAGTAAGCAAGCACTATATGGATTTAACTTTAAATGTTAACTTTTTAAGATTGTCTCTTACAGTTATATTTAAATAATAAATCAGTTTACATTTAGGCCTGTGTGAATCTTGTACAAAACATGATGACAACATTAGCTACTTTATGACATATACTGGACATTAAAAGGATAGAAAATGGTTTTAGAAATATTTTAATTAGATTTCATTCAGGCATTTTGTCACAAGATGGAAATGATGAAACACTTACATATTTATTTGTATATGACCTAGTCACTGCCAGTATGATGTTTAGATGTTCTTCCCATAGTTGGGATAGTTTTGTTTCCTGTGCACACCAGTTTTCCTCCTTGCTGCTAAATTATCCAGTGCAAGTGTGTGTGTGTGTGTGTGTGTGTGTGTGTGTGAGAGAGAGAGAATGTATGTGCCCAGTGACTGATCAGCATCAAATCCAGGATATGTGGCTGTTATTCCTGGAGTTGGTCAGAAAAGAAATGGATGCTTGTTAAAGAAATTCTTTGATATGATCCAATGTTACACTATTTTAATTTAAAATAAAACTCTTGATAACACTCTAAATAACTGATGTACTTCCAATGAACTAATAATATTAGCTCTTGGGAGGGAAAAAAATGTCATATTCAGAAAAGTACTCGGTTACTTCTGATACTCCAATTAAACCTTGGCACTGTAACCAGGGCTCATTTTCATAGGTAACACAGCTAGTTCAACATATAGTGACCACATATTAGACCTGCAGTTGCCCTTTAAGGTGTGTTTCATTTTAATGGCTGCCTAATTGAAAGCATGTTTGAAGCAGTTTTTATGTTTGTGGTCTTAAATGAATGTGCTGATAGCAAAACTGGAATTATGAATGCAGTAGATGTGTGGATCTGAAAGAATATATGCAGTTCCTATAAGTTAGCATGTTTTTCTTTTAACTGGTTTGCTTCCTTTTAAAATTTGGTTAACCATATTCTTTCTGTTATCATTAATTTCCTAATTAATCCAGCAATGTTTAACTTTAAACTTAATATAATGCCAGAAACTGTGTTAAAAAAGCTTAGCTTTCAGAGTCAGAAGAGTCACTGTTGATGTTTCCCATGGAAATGTTATTCCTTCAGACTGAAAATCTGCATTATGAGCTTATGATTATGAAATATATCTATCATTTCTTTTACTTTGTCTTGAAAGGTTGTATTCTGTGAATAAATGGCACCGTTTGTAAAATAAAATATTATTTTCAAGACTCAACAATAATGGTGGCCTAGGGCCAAGTGAAAACTGTATCAGGACAGAAATTTAATCAAGTGACTGGTTTGTTTGGTCAGTGCCAGGCAAGCTGTATTTTATGATCGTATTTTCAGTTGTAAGAGCAGACAGTTTTTATTTTGCCTTTGAACTAAATTTCCCTTTATTGAAACTGATATAAGATCGATCTGACTATGCCACCCCTTTCTGTTCTTTTAGCATTTTATTAAAAGATTTTGGTGCTAACCAATAACAAAAGTTAGATCGTATTGCATTGTAATTTTGATCAGTGATTCATAGTAAATATGAATAATTAAAAAAAAAACTCTCGAGTTACTAAAAAAAAATGTTTTTATGGAGAAACATGCTAAGAACTGTGTTGCGTCCTTTAATTATCATTCCATATGCATTGGTCAACCCCCACTGAAAAAGCTATGTTGTACACGATATGTAGGAGCATTTTTGAATAAAACAGGTCAAACTTGTAATTTTAAACTGCTGTGAGGTATTTGTGTACCATGTAGCCTGTGCAAATATGAATAGGGCAGTAGATACTGTACCTAAGCATTCATACTGTTAAATTTGTTTTGTGTTAATCAGGTGAATGCAAAAGGTGGTTTAAAGGTAAGGTAAAAACAAAATTAGCTCACCAGTATGTCATGTACCAAAGTGCCATTCTCAGAATTTCAACTTATCATCGTCCACCTGAAGGAAAAAATGGGCTGGATCATAATATGCTTGTAAAACATGAGCTTTTCAGCTGCATAACATTGATGATTTAAGCTAATTTGATATCATATTTTTACAGTAATTCCTTTATAGTATTTTATTTTTAATCTAAAGCTTTTACCACTTTCATATGGCGTTGCTATATTGGAAAAGCCTTCTTCACTCTCAACTATTGTATACCTCCTATACTGATGAAACTTCCTCACTTAGGTTGCTTTGGTCGTCTTGTTCTCTTTCTTACACCTCCATACCCATGATTCTTCCTCCCACACTGTTTTCTTCTCTTCTGATTACTTCTCATCACCACTTTACCTTTTTCTAATTTTCCCAGCCTGATTGCATTCTATGGTTTATTTCTAAATCTAAGCCCCCACCCTTTACTATTGTTGACCATAGCTATTTGAACTTTTCCATTCTATTAAGCCTTTCTCCATGGAAGGCAACTTCTCCCTGTTGTTCTTGTCCCTAAAATCTTAGATATTCTGTTGTCCTACTAATTGTAAAGCCTCTGTCCTCCATAGCTCTTCCCCACTGCCCCAGCTTCATTTCCACAATATTCTTAGTGTTGCCACATTGCATAATATCATGTGGAAATAATGTCCACCGTATGGCCTTATCCACTATTTACCCTAGTAATAACATCCATAACTAGAGTAAAACTATATGAGCTTAATGGTGATCCTTAATGAAACACAACCTTAACTACAAATCCATGTTATTCCTATACTACTTCTAACTTGTATTTGTGCATCCTCATACATATCCTTAGCTAGCCTTACATACTTCTATGGTACTCCCTTTTCTCTCGTACATCTCCATATTTCTTGCCAACTTATTATTACTATTATTTATTTAGATTTATTATGAGGAGAGAGGATAAGTTGGGAGCATGTGCTGATAGTGCATTGCCTCACCCACCACACATTTTTTATTTATTTATTTATTTTTACAGTGGCGGGGGTGCCAATGCTGCCACCCACCCCCAAATTCTTCCTCAGTTGGAGAACCTGCACTCTGGGCTGAATGCAGATTAGCATTATACCTATGACAAGGCAATTGCAGGTTAAGGGCCTAGCTGAAGGGCCCAATGGAGTACAGTTAGTTGCTTTTGCCTTTTATGGGATTCATACACAAATCAGTAGCTGCAGAGCCCCGATTTTTGCAGAAACCCATCAGATGAGAACAGTGAGTTAGAAGTGTAGCTGTTGACTTTTACTCAGTGAGCACTTCATGTCAGTGATCACCCAACAAATAATAAAATCCAACTTTAAATCTTTGATAAGTAAACAAGTCAGTCTGAGGGACAGCATGGTATTTAAGTTTAATCTTTATCTGACTTGTTTGAAAGATGTCTCTTCACTTTAAATTTTGTAAGTAGCACACTTGGCTGCTTTCATAATGAACAGATAACCAGTTTTGAGTGTAAATCTGTCCATTGTGTTAATTTCTCTCTCTCATTACTTTGACATATAGAGATAAGGCATTTCCTAGTTAGCCTCTTTACAAATCAAGAACCAAAACAAACCCAAGATTGTACATCAGTTTGTTTATTGTGCTATAATATTACCTACAACATGCATCAAACATGAAAGCAACCAACTAATATCTAACACTATTTTCTTATTGGGGAATAGGCAGAAATGTCAAAGCCAGCTAAATAGCTTTTACCTGTAATCCCTAACTTGTCTTATTGTCCTCTTTGTTCCCTGTGTATTCAACCCTCGGGACATCTACTGAAAGCTACCTACTGACTAGGGATGTTTATTTTAATTCTTTTACTTCAACCCCATTTAACGCCATTAAAGGACTTCACAAGCGTGTCAACTCATGTATTTAAAGGTCGTCATCTAGACAAAGAATGAACAATTCAGGTTCTTGGATAAGCTAATGACAATTAGAGACACTTGATTTCAGCCTTCACTTAAAAAATTATATTTATTTGCTTTGAAACCGATAGCAGCAAATACAAGCAATACAAAGAATCTTACAGCCTTGGTAGGTCAAGTCTTCATTCAGTCGCAGATATCTTCTTTTCTTTAGTTGCAAATTATATGTATCCTTTACCAAAAAATTAAAGATAAAAAAAATTATCCCCAAACACCAAGCTCTTTTTCAAGTATCCAGCTGCTAAAGGAGAGCTCCATTTAAAAGTCCATTTCAGTTTAGCTAGGGGCTTTTTATAAGAGAGCTGAGCTCTTTATAAAAGTGTCAGAAAAACAGCTATTGAGCTAAAATACTAATTTTTTAAGCAGCAACTGGAAAATGTCTCATAAAAGTCACCTGGGGCCTCATGTATAACACTGTGCATAGAATTCACAGTAAAACATGACATACTGACAAAAACTGAAATGTGCGTAAGCACAAAAAAATCCAGATGTATAAATCTGTGTGTATGCCAACTTCCACGTTCTTCCGCTACATAAATCCAGGTCAGCGTGAAATATAATTCACATGCCTGCTGCCCCACCCTGACTCCTCCCAGAATTACACCTCGTTGAATATAAAGAAATCAATATAATAGCCTCTTAAATTCAGCGTTCTGTGAAAAGACGATGGCAAAAGCATAAGGGAGAAAAGAAGAATTTCAGCGAATACCAGTTGGAGGTAAGGAAAAACAAACCATTTGTTGGTTTAAGCAGTGATATAAACAACAAAGAAAGTTGATTGAGTGAAATAGAGTGGCTGAGAAACTGGAAAGTTCAAGTTCAGAAAGTCACACAGTGGCCAAAATATAAAAGAAATGGTCAGATAAGTGAAAAGGCGAGTCATAGCCCCCTGTCTGAGTGTTGTATGGAGTTGTATTAGGGTACAGAGAAAAAAATAAAAACAGGGATACAGTAGAAAAAAAGGTCATAATTTCCACTTTAATCACGTAGTTTATCATTAAAGTAGAACATGATAAACTTCATAGTAAAATCATTTAATTTACTAGTTTCTCAAATCCCATCCTAACTAGAGTAGCACGTTAAATGCTTCATCAGTATATATTATTTAAATGAAGTTAAAAATGTATCTGTAGAAAGTAATATATATATATATATACTTTACTGTATTTCATCTTAAAAAAGATGCTAATGTTGTTGATTGTTGATGCAAAAAAACATCATTGATTGAATCCAAACATTTGCAGAAATTTCCTCAAAGTTCCATACTGTAGCCCTCAACATTTGTTGTTGGCACCATCCAATCTGAAGGTCAATGGCTAGTGGACTTCTGCCTCACAAAATTATTTGCTTCAAGAAAGTGAGGACTTGGCTCACCAGACTTCCCACAACCAATGATGTTTACAGGACTTGAGCCCTGTTTGGCTCTCAGTGCAAAGAGACAAAAGGATTAAAAATGGGAGTCGGATCAGGTTACAGGAACAAATGAAACTGAAGGGAGCAAAAACGCACAAGTCACAATAGCTAGATGCTGTGCTTTGGGACTGCATGCAACACCAGGGCAGCAGTTGGGGCATTCTCCATGACCATAACAATGGAGAAGTGGCAGACAGGGATGTAAATCCTGCAAGATGACAAAACCAATCAACATTCAACTTTTTGCACTTTTTGCAACATCTCCACACATAAGAAAAGGCAAAAATATGCACTATAGCAAAGCCATGGTAAAAGCAATGGAATATGATTTTTTTTTTTCTATAATGCATGCAGAGTTACTTTTTTTTCAGAAGAAGGTTGAAAGAGAATGACTGAGGAGATCATGTTTGAGTGATTAAAAAAAGAAAAAATAAACTGTAGTTTCCTGTTGGTAGACATTTGATTCAGATCCATTTTTTGATGAAGCAGATGTAATTTTAAAGTTTCGTGCCAGTACTACATTGTGATTTGTAGCAATTTTAAATGGACTTAGAATGAATCACCTTTAAATCATTATTAAAGCATTATCAAATACTGCTTCTTGTACTGAGTTGCAGTAATTTGTGAGACAACAAAACTACTGCGTCCCAAGCTAAAATGGCAGTGCAACATTCCCACAATACCATGACCCACCATCCCCAGTGTAGCAATTTTACGTGGTACATGATTAGAGCATATAGTTATTCATAATCCACAAGCATTTCTCTATCTCTCCTAGAAGGCATTGGTATTGTACATCGTTGATGTTTTGAAATGATGATGTGACATGAAAACTTTTAAGACTTTGCACAGCCCAAATTATTTAAGCAGTTAAATGGAGTAATAAGGAGTCTGAAATCTCCTGTCAAAATTTACACATTATTGATGTTTTCTGTGAAGTCTAACTGTACCGAATCTTCAATCACTAATCCATTTTTGAAACCACTGTAGTCATTATAGTATTACAGGCAGTTGAAGCCTATTCCAGTTGCATCAGGTGAAGGTGGGAACTTGACTGATAAAGAATAGGTAGCTATTCCACTTCAATGCATTGTATTGCTCACAGCTGTCTCCATCTATTTCAAGAAATTAGGGTTAAGGTTATAGAATAAGTCAAGAATAAGTTCTGCATGTCTTTGGATTGTGGAAGGAATCCAGAGTACTGTATATGGAGGAAACCCAAGTCAACATGCAAAAATAAAACACAATGTATCCTAGCCAAGAATCAAGCAACATTTCAGGTGATGAGTTGGCAATTATATGAGCTGTGTATCTGAGTGTTTTAGATTGGATTTGCACCACTTGTGTGTGATTTTCTTGAAAAGGTCACACACCAATAACTTACATAAACACAAAGCATTAACAAGTGGCCATAAAAATAATCAGCTCTGACCATTTTAGTTTGTTGACTAACTAGACATTTTTTTGGGAATGTTTCATTCTTAACCTGTGGATCATTTTTGACATGTTTGTGTCTTCCAGTTTCCTCTGTAGGTCTAGAATTTCACTTTCCACATAATTTTTGTAATCATATAACTCTCATATATAAAAGCTGTTCACTGTATCTTTTTAATTACACCTCAGCAAAATACCTTGGAGGGAGCATTCTTCAAAAGCAGTCTGTTACAACATAGTCAGAATGATCAGAATGGTCAGAGAAACAAAGGATAGAGGTTCATTTTATAAACTGTTGAATTTATATACAGTGTCAATCAATGCATACATTTCACTCTGGTTGGTTCGTTGGTTTACACCCAAATGATTTATATAAAATAAAAGTCTATTATTATATTCTGGTTCTTCTTGTAACTTTTGAGATGAGCCACCACCCTTGAAGTTTCTGTGCATATAACAACTGTCCATTCTCGTTTATAGGACATCTGCTGATTTCTTAGTCATCTCTAAGTCATCCTTCAGTACATTTTGTATATTGCATCAACCTTTCGTTTGGTACATTCTTTATTTACTTGACCAATTCAGTATTTTTCCTAAACCAATTTTATATTTCAGTGTACATTTTGTTGTTCACTTGAACAACTTTATATCTTTTCCAACATTTATTAAGCCTTTATGCTATTTCTTAAAGATGAATGCTATGTTACCCTATTGTTTTGTTTAAGAAACAATCAGTCCAATGCCCCACATAGAGTGATCTGGGTCGTGACTTTGACAAACGGATTTTGTCTAGTCATACTTTTCAGAGGTCTTAAATGTTTGTAGAAAAATGCATTATTTCAAAAGAGGGAGATGATTAGAGGCACTAAATAGTGTATAGAATTACCTTTACAGTAGAAATAAGTAAGTTACAGGTGTTAAACTTCCTATCTCAGTAATGAATATTCGCAGAGCTGCTCTCAGTGTATGTTTAGCATTTTTGGAATTTAGGACAAAAAGGTATATTTGTTTGGGGTAGGAGATGACTCATTAGTAATGTGTCTATTTTCAGTCCCCATGTACTCCAGTTGAACATTACAGGTTAGTCACTGCCTGTCCATGCACAAAGTTGTTTAAAGCATGGATTTATCTTTTAGAGCCCCCTAGTTATTCGTATGACAGTTACTCAGACTCAGTAGGCCTCCTGACTGTTGCAGTAAACCGTAGGAAGTAAACTCTACAAATGTTTGTAGGTCTGCATATTATATGGTACCTTTATCAGGGTACTCCATCTCAAGGTAGTTCATGAAGCAACACAAGATTACAATATAGAATGTTTGTCAAGTTGTTTCAGGAGTAAGGGGGCCAGTGATTATTTAAAAAAAAATTCTGCTGATGGATTCGGCTTGTAGTACCAACATTAATTTATGCTACCAATTCCCATGTTTACTTTGCTTGTTTCTTGCAGTTGAGCATTGCTGTATAATGACCCATGTGGCTCATTAAAAAATGGTGAACATGGCTGTCCACTGAAAACCAATTAGCCCCACATCAACATGTTTCTATTGATTTCCCTTAGCTTTGTTTTTACATGCCACTGCATTACATGGCACTTTCCTAGCAGAGAAGTCAGAAAAGTAATGTAAAAGAGGGCAAATTATAAATCTACTTAATATACGGTAAATAAATATTCAAATGCTAGGATACTGTATGTGCTTCTTCATTGACATTAAAGCGAGAAGCTGTGCAAATAGCTGCTGAATTCTGCTACAGTGATTTTGTAATTTTTGTGAAAACAATTGGTCTATGGAGTTTTATTTTATTCACAGTTTAATAACTTTGCCATTTTTATTTTCCTTTTCTCTGTTGTCACCTGGTTTGCAGACTATTAATCATGTGACATTTGTGGCTGTATTCATTTTATGGTTTTCATTTCAATGTTATTGATCATCTCTTTGAATCTGGACAGTCTGTCAAAATTCTGAAGGTAAATAGTTGTGAAGAGTTGTACAGTGGGTGGCATGGTGGCGCAGTAGGTGGAGTTTGCATGTTCTCCCCGTGTCTGTGTGGGTTTCCTCCCATAGTCCAAAGACATGCATGTTAGGGGCATCGCTGATTCTAAATTGTCCCTAATGTGTGCTTGGTGTGTGTGTTGTGTCGTGTCTGTGTGTGTGCCCTGTGGTGCGCTGGCGCCCTGCCCGGGGTTTGTTTCCTGCCTTGCTCCCTGTGTCAGCTGGGATTCACTCCAGCAGACCCCCTTGACCCTGTAGTTAGGATATAGTGGGTTGGATGATGGATGGATGGAGTTGTGTAGTATATAAAAATAATGTAAATAAATTCACACAAATGTTCTTTAAAATGGAATTAGTATGGAATACTTCAAGAAATAATATTTTTCATACTCCTCTTTTGCATGTATTGTTTCTTCCCATAAAGCTTTTTTCTGTTGTAAGGTTATACTTTAACAAGATGAGGTTCATGGTTTTTGTCCGCAGCAGAAAAAATGGATAATTTCTGCAAAACTGTGGGTTTTAATAAACATTGTGACATCTTATTTGAATGATGTTGCAGATGAAGCTTTACAATCAAAGGTTCATTGAGATGCCCTCTGATTCTCCCCCAAATGTCTAAGGCCTGAATCTTCTGTCATATTACATAACCTTCTCTGATCTACTTAATCCAATACAAAGTTTCATGGGGCTGCAGTTTACCCCTGGAAGTACTGGTACAAAACCAGAAGCAGATTTGGAAAAGTACCAGTCCATCAAAGTACCCACACCGGAACAGTTTGGAATCAGCAGTTAACGTAACAACAACATTTATTTATATAGCACATTTTCATACAAAAAATGTAGCTCAAAGTGCTTTACATAATGAAGAATTGAAAAATAAAAGACAATAAAAAAATAAGTCAACATTAATTAACATAGAATAAGAGTAAGGTCCGATGGCCAGGGAGAACAGAAAAAACAAAAAAAAAAAAAACACTTGACACAAATCTGCATTTCCATATCTGGACAGTTTGACATTATCACTCAGCCTGATGTCTCATGTCTGAAAAATGCCAAGAAATTAACTCTACTACACATAAAGGGCCTACAGTAAAACTCTGGCAAAGAATCCTGTCATGGTGAGGTGGTTCTTGGGGAGCTCTGTCATTTTCATCTTATGAAAAGAGAAGTACCTTAATGTCAAGACACAAACTACCTTTAAACAGAGTGCTACTGAATTAAACAGTGTAGCAATAAGGTGTGGAGATTGTTTTCTGTTTTTCTTTGTTTATTATTAAACTAGTTACGTGTGGTCTTTGTTTAAAAAAAAAAACAAAAACCCAAAAACTCCCTAGCAGTTATACTGTATTGGTGAACTTGCAGGGGTGTCAGCTAAGTGGGCCAAGATGGACATGATGTTGAGTGCAGCTGGGGCACAAATTGAGCAGGACAGGCTGGACCCTTACGGTAGCTTGTTGTGAGAGGGGACTGGGCAGTCTAATGGTCTGGAATCCCTACAGATTTTATTTTTTTCTCCAGCCGTCTGGAGTTTTTTTTTTGTTTTTTCTATCCACCCTGGCCATTGGACCTTACTCTTATTCTATGTTAATTAATGTTGACTTATTTTATTTTCTTATTGTGTCTTTTATTTTTCTATTCTTTATTATGTAAAGCACTTTGAGCTACTGTTTGTATGAAAATATGCTATATAAATAAATGTTGTTATTGTTGTTGTTGTTACCACAAAGCTGAGTTTGTCTGCTTGGGCTGAATGACAAGTGAGGTGCATGCAAGCACCAAAACAATTTTAAAAGTGCATGCTCGGACCATCTCACCAAGAGCAAGTCACACTTATACAGTATAAGCTTCAATGTCTTCCACAGAATTCACACCAACTTCCGTTGCTGTGGTTGAGCATGAGCAGAGCGGACTACTCCATACCTATATATATATATATATATATATATATATATATATATATATATATATATAAACTGCTCAAAAAATTAAAGGAACACTTTGAAAACACATCAGATCTCAATGGGAAAAAGAAATCCTCCTGGATATCTATACTGATATAGACTGGGTAATGTGTTAGAAACGAAAGGATGCCACATCGTTTGATGGAAATGAAAATGATCAACCTACAGAGCCCTGAATTCAAAGACGCCCCAAAAATCAGAGTGAAAAAATTATGTGGCAGGCTAGTCCATTTTGCTAAAATTTAATTGCAGCAACTCAAAATTGTACGCAGCACTTTGTATGGCCCCTGTGTTCTTGTATACATGCCTGACAACATCGGTGCATGCTTCTAATGAGATGACAGATGGTATTGTGGGAGATCTCCTCCCAGATCTGGACCAGGGCATCACTGAGCTCCTGGACAGTCTGAGGTGCAACCTGGTGGCATTGGATGGACCAAAACATAATGTCCCAGAGGTGTTCTATTGGATTTAGGTCAGGAAAGTGTGGTGGCCAGTCAATGGTATCAATTCCTTCATCCTCCAGGAACTGCCTGCATACTCTCACCACATGAGGCCAGGAATTGTCGTGCACCAGGAGCCACTGTACCAGCATAGGGTCTGACAATGGGTCCAAGGATTTCATCCTGATACCTAATGGCAGCCAAGGTGCCTTTGTCAAGCCTGTAGCGGTCTGTGTGACCCTCCATGGATATGCCTCCCCAGACAATCATTAACCCACCACCAAACTGCTCATGCTGAATGATGTTACAGGCAGCATAATGTTCTCCATGGCTTCTCCAGACCCTTTCACTTCTGTCACGTGCTCACAGTGAACCTGCTCTCATCTGTAAAAAGCACAGGGCACCAGTGGTGCATCTGCCAATTCTGGTATTCTATTGCGAATGCCAATCAAGCTGCATGCTGCTGGGCAGTGAGCTCAGGGCCCATTAGAGGACATGGGGCCCTTGGGTCACCTCATGAAGTCTTTCTGGTTGTTTGGTCAGAGACATTCACACCAGTGGCCTGCTGGAGGTCATTTTGTAGGGCTCTGGCAGTGCTCATCCTGTTCCTCCTTGCCCAAAGGAGCAGATACTGGTCCTGCTGATGGGTTATGGACCTTCTATGGCCCTCTCCAGCTCTCCTAGAGTAACTGCTTGTCTCCTAGAATCTCCTCCATGCCCTTGAGACTGTGCAGGGAGACACAGCAAACCTTCTGGCAATGACACGTATTGATGTGCCATCCTGGAGAAGTTGGACTACCTGTGCAACCTCTGTAGGGTCCAGGTATCGCCTCATGCTACCAGTAGTGACACTGACTGTAGCCAAATGCAAAACTAGTGAAGAAACAGTCAGAAAAGATGAGGAGGGAAAAATGTCAGTGGCCTCCACCTGTTAAACCATTCCTGTTTTGGGGGTCATCTCATTGTTGCCCCTCTAGTGCATCTGTTGTTAATTTCATTAACACCACAGCAGCTGAAACTGATTAACAACCCCTCTGCTACTTAACTGACCAGATTAATATCCCATAAGTTTCATTGACTTTATGCTATACTCTGATTAAAAGTGTTCCTTTAATTCTTTTGAGCATATATATATATATATATATATATATATATATATATATATATATATATATATATATATATATATATATCATATATATCATATATATATATTGTATATAAACAATCCTTATAAATAAAATGCTGTGTTAGACTATTTGCATAGTATCACAGGTTGAAATCCATTTCTATAAACTTTGCCATCTATCACTCTGTTTTCACACATGCAACTGAAGTGCAGACATACATCGTACATTTCATAACATTCACAAAACAAGATTACAACACAAGGCAGTCTTTGTTACATAGTGTTTTTGACATTGGGTGCTGTCAGAAAGGACTTTATCCATCTAAACGGGCACAATGTAAAGCCTAACAAAATTCTGAGGGCTAAGAACATTGTGCTTTCAATAAAAAGAAATAAAATCCCAAAATATCACAGTTGTCATTTTTATGTTTCATTTTCGTAATGCAAGGACTGAGGGACAGGCAGCAAAGGGAATTTTCAGTGTTCTATCACAGCTGCAGGGTGAAACATTAAAGCTATAGTTTTCTGGCACTATTAAAGGTAATTGCGGGACACTTCAGTTTATGTACATTCTCATGATACCAAAATTAGTTTGCGTTCTCACTTTCTCTGTATTCCACATTTTTCATCAAACAAAAGACACGAGCAGCTCCATACTACGATGTTGCCTCTTCAAGGTTGCTTTTCAATTGGCGTGTTTATTCCCATAGGATAAAAGCCTACCTTCAAAGGACACAAACACATGCATTTCAAAGAGGAGACATAATGTATTCGCACAGTTCTTTGCTTCCTCTCTGGAGAGCTTTTTGATTTTTATTTTTTTAGTAGTTAAAGCTTATTTGCAGTTTTTGTTTTATGCATTAAATAGATGCAAATAACTTTACAAATCATTTAGAAAGCATATTCTTCACAGCCTACGGGTTTGCCTGTCTTTTGTTATTTACAGGAGGGGATGATATTAAGGCGGGCAAACATAAAAATTATCACCCAAAAAGAAACATCCTGACCTTTGCATTATCGACCTCTGCTGCAGGTCACCTTACATGACTTCTGTGTTTCTGATTTTTCTTGTTGCTCCTGATAGTTGATGTATACCAATTATGTGTTTTCTGGTCATCTCATGATGTGGGCTGTCATTTGCTATAGAATATGATCCAAACTGCCTCTGGAGAGTTTTTAGGAGCCTTGAGCTAGTAGTTTAGTGTTTATAAGTTTCACCAATTATCTGTCCATTTTTGCTCTTTTTTTCAGTAGAAGTAAAAGCAGCAAATTAAGTGTAAACCAGACTTTATTTTCCATTGCAGCAGATAGAAGTCTCTATCTTAGGTTTTCTGGATATTCTCAGGGCAGTTGTGAACCATGGGATTTGTCTATATGGCCTAACCCTAAGCTAATAGCAAATTACACAAGCTATAGTCTAGGGTTGTACAGTATATTGGTGCTGTTAAACCCATATTTTGAAATGGTATGCTACCAGGATTTCAGGACTTTAGGTAACTGAAGTAAACCTCCCAAGACCACCCCCCCCCCACACACTATAGTGGGGAGAAACATCTATTTTGTACATTTCAGCTCCTAAGGATTAGTGTCAAGATAAAATATGGGTGGTTATAGTCCAACATGGGTAAGACACTTCATATAATTGTCTCAGTGTTATAGAGAGTTCTGTCTCCGTGAAGGCAGCCTTTATTCTGCAGTATACTGTATGACTGTCAAGATTGACTCCAAAGGCAGCTGACCTGGGTCTTCCGTTTCTTGTAAACAGAAAATTCTGCTACTCACTTTAGGTTTGAATGCTGTATTTGATCACTTTAATAATAAACATAATGTACTTGATGCTGTCTGATTAAATTGTACTAATTTTTACATATTCTGTCTTGCTCTAGGATATCAATGAAATACTTTATTTAACGTGATTACTACTGAAAAAATACAGCAAATTTTGATGCATTTGAAAGTGAAGGGTTACACAGTTTGCTTTCTAATTGAGGACCTCAAGAGGTTAAACATAGGCAAGGGCCTTCCAGAAGAGTGCTAGCCAACTGTATCCAATTTAGGATGATACCCGATAACATAGGAATACTTTGGACTTCTTATAATTGCTGCTGGTGGAAACAAGTATCCTGTTGACAACATGCAGGCACCTCATGTGAAGAGGTCTTCTTTCTCATTTTATTAGTTTACCCCTTTCAGTTTACTTAGGGCAGCATGCTGCTTTCTTAAAGTGGTGTCCTTTTAAAGTGATTTGTGATGGTATTCTCTCTGAAATATACTGCATTAAAGTTTATTGTGGCATTCTTAGTCAGCATAAATAGCATAAATAGCTACACATTTACCTTATATTTCTTTGAATATAAAACATAGAAACAAAGGTATTACCACCCTGTTCTTGCAGATTTCTTCAGAAGAGATTGTTTTTGATTAAAAAGGTAAGCATTGCAGATAGTGTCACTGAGGTGACATATATGAAAATGTCAAGAGACCTAAGGAGACCACTGTCTTTGCAGGTCATACAAATGCCTTAAATATGTTGACTTAATTTAAATTACACCAATTCCAAAAATCTTATTGCACATCCAAGTTTGTTTGCCTTGATAGGTCAATCTAGTGAAGGTCTGAGTTTACTAGTTTATGGTAAATTTGTCCATCATAGACAAAAACAATTTGACATACAAAGGGCCAGTACGTGCTTGCTCACTGGGACTTCGCTACGGGCGGATTTCATCACTTAACACATACAGCAACATGCTGACCTTTGGCTCACACCTGCCTTCATTCCAACAGATACATTCCAGTTTTATTGGTTAGTGTTTGTGAAATAAGATCTGTCATGCTAAAACGAGAAACAAAAACATCTTGAAAAAAACATCAATGGGGAGTGATTTTTTCCATATGTTTTCTTTTCAGGAGGAAAGCATAATAATAATTCTGGTTTGCTACAGAGAGAATCAGTTACTTATATATGTCACTTATCATTATGTGGCGGGGACACAAGTAACTTGTGTTGTGACCAAAGTGCGTTTGTATGTGTGTTTATTTATTTATTTTACTTTTTATTATAAAAACTTCTATCAATCTATCTAACAGTGGTAGAGCGACATGTTAAAGCACATTTGCTAAATCATATCAATTTCTACATTGTATGTGCTTTTCATGGTGAGAAGCCAGAACCTATTCTGGCAACGGTGACAGAAAGTAATAATCTCTCTTGTCAGGTTTCCAGTTCATTGCACGTTCTTCATGACCATCCAGTGCAGACGACAGTTAACCTAACCATTTGAGGAAATGGCCATGATAACTAGAGAGCGGTGACAGTAGCACAGTGAATTTAAACATCTACAGTACTTCCTACTGGTTCATTGATATGTGGGTCCTGAGTGGAAAATGATATCTATCTATTATAAAAGGAAATCCTGGGACAAGACTTTCTCGAAGGGATCATTTCAAGCCCTGTCTGTGAGACGAGACTTTTTCTAGAAGATTATTTCCAGCCCCGCACTCCTCACAACCATTTTCAACCATGCACGGTCCATTCAACTCTCATTCGTGTGAATGATTTTGTCAGACACACTTCCTTCACTCTCAGCTATTATAATTTTAACATTTTCCACATTTAAAGTCGTTTAGGAAAAGTCCTCCATTTCATCCTTTAAAGAAGCTTTTATGGACAGTATTGTAATACATACATTCTAAAACAAGGAAAAAGAAGTTTTCTTGGATTTCTAGATGAATCCGAAAGACCAGTCGCATTTATAATAAACCCAACAACTGACAAATTGTCAGAGATAATAGTTTCGAAAGACGGAGATTTTAAAGACAGAGTTGATTTTTGTGTTTATCCAAAACAACAGCAAAATTCATCGTGTCTATCTAATTACTCGCCTTAATCAGACATTTTACTCTTTGCTTTTCCATGGTGGTGAAACAGAATGGTCGTATACTATGAAACACACGAAATCCGAAAAATGAATAACAACCACAAAATACTTCGGGTGAAAAACAGCAATACGTCCCAATGTATTTAACCCACTTCTGTCATCTCAACATCTATAGCAAACATTACATCATTAACGCGTATCTAAAAGTTGAAGTTCATCGTCTCTTTTTTATTAAATCGAATCAGGCAAAACTTAGATCGGAACATATGCAAGGTCTCACTGATCACATTCAAAATTCAAATGTCAATAGTCTGTCAAATTCAAAGTACGTAAAGCAGTAATATTACCATCATCATTTCAAGGTAGTCTAAGAGCATTGCAACAGTTATATCATGATGCAATGGCAATATCCTGAATTATCGGTAGGCCAGATTTATTTATTACAATGACTTGCAATCCACAGTGGCCAGAAATTTGTCGATTCATGAGAACAAAGCCACTGGCTACTTCAGCTTTGGATATTCAGGCTTTTGTAAGTAGATTGTTTTACCAGAAAATCTTAGTTTTATTGAAACAACTCGAATCAGTATTCTGACAATTTAAAGCATACACTTACATGATCGAAAATCAAAAACTGGTTTGCCTCACATGCATTTATTGGTTACTTTGCAAAATAAATTATTAACTGCTGATGATGTCAATCGGTTTGTCTGTGCTGAAATTCCAAACAAACAAACCTATCCTGAATTATGATACTAACGCATAAAATACATGTCTCACAGACCTCATTTAAAAGATTCAGTATTTTGGGACTCAAAAGAAAAAAGTGTTTAAAGAAATTTCCTTATGCTTTCGTAAGTTCAACAGATATGACTAAGGCTGGCTTTCCTGATTATTGACACAGAGATATTCGTCACGAACAACACCATTATCACAAAAAGAAAGATGGAAAATTGAGATGATCGATACTTCAATGATTGTACCTTATAACCCATATTTGCACAAATGATTCGATTGTCATATTAATGTCGAGTATTGTGCTTCAGTTATGAGCATTAAGTACATCTACAAGTACATTCATAAAGGGCTCTATAGAGTATGTGTAACTTTTTCCAAAGAACAGTCTCAAGACGAAGTTCATGCATATTTAGATTCGCGGTATATCAGTGCATTAGAAAGCGTTTGGCATTTAATGGAATTGCCAATATACGGTCGAAGTCATTCTGTTGAATTATTACCAATTAATTTACCAGGTCAAAATATGATTCAGTTTAAAGAAGCCGAAGAAGCTGAAGATTTACAGATGGTGAAAACAAAAAATACAAAATTGTTGGCTTATGCGCAAATTACACGTGGCTGAAACAAACAGAAGTAATGTAATGTAAAATAGTAAGTTCTGTTATGCATATGTAACAGTTCCCATGAAAATATCGATCACTTTAAGATGTACATCCGGTTACCCATATCTCGGGGTTGGAGAGCGAAGCGAGTATGGGCAGAACCCCTAGTAGAATAATAATCTTAAAAGGATCAGTTTACTGGTGCCAGCCATGGAGACTAATCTTCAAAGTTGCTCCTTCAGTAGAACTGATTGTGAAATCAAAATAGCAGAATGTTGGAAGTAAATTTTGTGATCTTCTATAATAGAATGGGCAATTCTCTTTTCATTCAGAACACACTAGACTTTAACTTGTTTGTGGATACAGTGCCCAAAATTGGACTGCTTTGGCTGAATGAAACTCTTGTATGCTTATCAGGATGGACCCATAGATGTTTCAAAGCATTGTGTAAAATGGAGGTTTTTCACTTTTCTAGCAGCAAGTTCGGCTTTTAATGAAACAACCTTCCAGTAGCTGTTAAAAAGACAGTCCCAGAAATATAGATGTGGCAACATTTCTTATTTAAAATTCACTTTTGTTTTTAGAATCAGTGATTTCAATTTGCAACATAGAGTAAGAGTAGTGTGGGGTAAACCTTTACTGGGCAAGAACACTTCTGGAATGATGCTAACTGTTAGACTGAAGGTTAGTGGTAACTTAGTTTGTTCCAAAGTTTCAGTATTCACATGTATTTTTGAAAAATTTTCCTTACATTTTAATTGTGTCCTGCAGTTAGATGTTTAATTCACTTAAATTTACTCCTGTTATCTTCCCCTCAATCCCTGGCAACAAAATGCAAAATTTAAGCAATTTCACACTCATTTGGGGTGTTGTGGGGTATAGGTGTTGAAGTAGAGTGTTTAATAGCATGGAAAGTGGCCAGTCCACCCTTTTTGTTGAGGTCATCTTTGGACTTTGTGCTGATTTTACATGGAATCTGCTGTGAGAAAGTAAAAATTACTCAGCCTGCATCTAAAGAGACAACACGATTTGAATTTTACAATCAGACAGAGCAGTGTTAATTATGTGCATGCAGTGAAGGACACTGAGAAGTTAAAACTGCCTCTGAAAAGAGGTTCTAATTTAATCACACACTCACCCACTCACCTCAAACTCCCAGTTAAAGCTACTTTTTAAAAATTATTTTATTGTTGTTTCATATTCCCATTGTCTGATAAATTAAGTAATTAAATACATTTTGCCTTTTTCACTTGTGATTCATGAAATTAGAGCCTGCTAGATGAAAAACTAATGGATATTTATTATTTGTAAGGTTTTATGACCTTTTTATTTCTCCTTAAAAGGGCATGTTGCATTGTTTGAGACCCAGTCATACTCTGCCCTTTTGTACTTTGATATCAGAGTTTTGGAAGGATCCCCCTAAATCACATGTCTTGCTGTTGTTTGTAAAACCTCATAATCATCGATTCATGATCAACATTGCAATTCTAAAATTAGTAAAAGGATACTTGTGGTGTCATCAAAGTTGAGTGGTGATTAGAAATTTTAAAGAAGCAATGTTTGTAAATTGAACATTAAACCAAAATAAAAATGCAGCTTCACAGACAGTCAGAGCATAGTTGAGTGGTTGACTGCCCAATTGGTTGTGATTTAGTGTTTTATTTTTTTTTTATATATATAACATCTAGACAGCAAAATTACTTTATGTAAGCACTGTGTACTACCATCTCAATCAATCTCCAGTATCCTCCTCCTCCCCACACTCCCACACAACCACTAAAGTGGTTGCATTGTTGGAGAAGATGCCATTGAAGAGGATTCACTACTTTTCCCTTATGACCTGACTGCCCCTCCTTCCCCCCCTTCCCTAGTATGTCACATTCAACTGGGTTCCAATGCAGTCTGCCCTGGTGTGAGCCTTTGGAGTGTTTTTTTTTATGTCTACTGCTGCTAATGATCTTCAGAGAAGAAGTTGAGTAAATGATTGTGCCCGACTTCTTAGATAGTTGCCAACTTCTCACACTTTATCTTGATTACAACTTATCCTTCTTCAGTTTTTTAAACCCAGCTTAAGTAGAAGTCTGTACATCTTAGCAAAAGTAAGATACTACAAGTTCATTCACAAAGTCATTCATTAGACAATTTGCAATAATGTGATAACTTTAGTTGCTTCTGTCTATTGAAATATATAATTTTACTGATGCCTAAAAATCTATAGGCAATTTTTTTTGTTGAAGAAAAAATGTCTTGTTCTTTTCATGCAGTATGTAACCTGCAAAAGGAAATACAGCTGTGATGTTTGCTATCTTTTTTTTTTTTTTAGCTGTCAGTAGATGTTGATGCGGTAAGCAGCCCTAACTGCAGTATCCAATTCTACAAACTACTGCCCAAAGCATTATCCCAGTTTGGTGTGTTAATTAATCTTTTGACTTTTCCCTGATGACACTGAACACTAAGACTTGTTCTCTGTAATTTGGATTTGATGTTCATCACATCTGAATTTTGTAGTAGGTGTAGCATAGTTAAGGATCCAGTAGGACTTTGGATAGTGAGCATTTCTTTCTAATTAGGCAAGAATTATTGTTTTCTTCTTTGAGGGATGGCAATGTGCCTATACTTGCTGTTGACAATGAAACTGTATATTTATTTCACAAATAAAATCACTACAGCTTACTGCTTGCTGAAATTCTGTATTATAGAAAGCCTTTGTCATTGTATGAGTACAATGAAATTGTAAAAGCCACACCTGTAAAACAGTGCAAATACAACAAAGAACAACAAATAAATAATATAAAAACAGACATCCCAAAAAAAACACACACATTAGAAATAAATATAAAAGTTCTAAAAGTTTTTAAAAGGTAAAATTCAGAAGGCACAAGAGTTAAAAGCTATCTGCAAGTCTTTTTGTTCTACTTTTAATGTGCTTGTACCACCTACCAGAGTGCAGTAGCATGAACAATGAGTGGCCAGGATGGGAAGGGTCTTTAATGATTTTCTTGGTTTATGAGGGGGCACTGGGGATATCTTCCAGGGAGGACAGAGAGTAGCTGATGATTTTCTCTGCTGTGGATATTACCCTCTGCAGAGCTCTCCTGTCTGCTGCTTTACAGCTAGCATACCATACTGAAACACAGTATGCTAGAACACTCGCAGTAGAAGGTCAACAGCAACTATCTCTCTCTAACAGAAAGGTCTCAGGAAATTTATTCACTGCTGAGGCTTTTTGACATCCACCACAGTGTTTGCTGTCCAGGACAGGTCCTTAGAGATATAAGTTCCCAGGGACTTAAAGGAAGTGACCCTTTCTAATAGGTCCTTGTTGATGTAGAGTGGGTTTGGTTCTGCTCTGTCAATGACCATCTCTTTAATTTTGCAGGGTGTTGAGTGAAAGATTGTCAATATGTGGAACACCTCACTGATAGATTTTGCACTTCATCCCTGTATGCTCATTAATCGTCACCAGTAATGAAAACTACCACGGGGAAGTCATCAGCGAACTTAATGATAATGTTGCAGGAGTGATTAGATGCTGGTCAGCACAAGCTTTAAGTACCTTACCAAGTATGATGTCTAGTCCAGAAACTTTCCTTGGATTCACTGTCTTGAGCACCCGTCTCATTTGATGAAAGTGAGTATCTCACAGCTGGGAAGTCAGAGAGGACAGAGTGTCCATGTGAGCAAAGAAAAGATTCAGTCCCTCTGCCAGTGAGGCATCACCACAAAATGGCGCATATGTACTGATTATGTAGTTGGTGATTTGTTGTAATCCCTGCCACACATGCTGTGGGTTATTGTATATCAGATATGCCTCTACCTTGCTGTTATAGGCTATTTTTGCAGTATGAATAGACTTGAGAGTGGCTGGATAGAGTTGAATACTTTTGACTTTTTAATGATTCTCCTTGAAGTACAAAATACATCTGCAGTAAATTCATCATATGCCCTTTGTTCATACTGCAATGGTTCCCTTTAACCTTGGAATGGCAAATTAAGTCCAATTTACACCATTGCACCAATCCATGTTGTAAATCTGTAGTGTGAAATCACATACTACACAGAGTAAACAAGGAGTTGAAGTAAACATTCTTCACAGTGAGGTTTGGCTCAGGTAGGTGCTGTGAAGATTAGTGTTAATGCATAAGAAGTGAAACACTAGAGTGACATGGCAGTAATATTTGACTTCTGTCTACATACAGGCCTCCATTGAATTAAACACCTATTAAAGTGCTTTGTCAACAATCGAAAACTGATATTTATTTATTTTTGAGGCAAGTCCTGCACAGGGTTTTATGTGCTACTTCTCAGTGGAGCTTTCACAGTGTGATTGATTTAATAATAAAGTTGAAATGTAGTATGACACTGAACACATGCTTTGAAATGATTGCTTACAGCACAGTGTTGAACTGCTTAAAGAGAAAAGCCTTTTAGATACAGTATGTCCTATGCATCCTGATAATATTGGATCCTCTTTTTTGGAGACACATATGCCCAGTGGCTAGGAAAATGAATCCCATCCTCGTTGACCACCTTACGGAGTATCTGTTTGGGGGTTTGGTTCAACCGCTCTACTAGACCATCGGTTTGTGGATGATACACCGAGAACCTTAAATGATTTATTTTGAGTAATTTGAGATGTAGAGTGCGATGGCCATTTATAAAAACTACTGCATTTTTTACAAACTTAAGGGAGTCGTCATTCCATTGCTCTCTTTTAACTCTTTGAGGGCTGAATATTTTTTCCAATAAAATGATAATTTCACACAGATATCAATATAACGCATCTGTTGCTGCATGCTGTGGCTGCCAGTTTGTCAAGAATGAGCATCAGGCATGCTGCCAGGCTGTCTTTGTTCACCTGGGGCAGCAGCAGTGGCAGTGCATTACATTCTGATGGTTAAGTGGCAGTCCTCCCTGGCAAACATTGTCAGTACCACAACTATCTGGAGACCGATCAGTTGACACTGGAACCTCACATTCGTTTTTGATCACTTGTTTCAAAATCTGTGTCTGACAAATCATAGTCCAGTTCAGAGATAATAGACGTCATCCATGGAGTATTTTGCTTTTCACATTTGCTTTGATCTCTCGCCGGTCAGTGCCATTTTTGCCATTGTATGTGCCTTGCTACTCACGTGAGCGCAGGGAATCTCGGTCAAACCAATGAAGCTAACTTTCCTTCTGGTAACAATAGTCCAATGTAACGGTTGGTTTTGTCACAGTTTACAGTCGATTACCATCGTCAGCTCCTCCTTTTGACAAAAGCCAACATCAGCTCTGAAAGAGTTAAAAGAAATCGGCGTCTGCTTAAATTGAAAATGCAGTTGGGAGAGCGGGTCGACCTCAAGGGGCATGGTTTCCTCCTGAGCTGTCGTCTCGGGAGATGCCACATCACTCTCTCTCCACTCGCTCAGACAGCTGGAGATGTATTTTCACCATCCGTTGCTAGGCCCAAGTGTTGTTTTGGAGTGGTTAGTGTTAAACCGCTTTTATTAGCAGGCCAGTCTTGCCCTAGTATCATGGGGAAATGGAAGGTTTTTTTTAAAAGCGCAACCCTTATTGCCAGGTAAAAGCACACTGTGGTGCATCAGGGATCTCCGGCACCTGCCTCAGGTGGAGATGGCAAGATCCATGATTAGGGATGCCTGTACGTTGAGCTTCATACAGAGGCTGTTCTGAACCTCCTGAGCTCAAAGCCACCCATAGACCCTTAATGACCTTGATAAGGTCTTTCATATTTTTAAATGTTTGTCCTTGGGCCCACTGGGGTCAGATAATCAGGAAGTGCGTTTAATAGGAGGAAGCAAGAAACCCGCTCAAATATTTGTCAGGGGTTATTAAGTTCTGGCCGTAGCCCGCACCCAACTCTGAGCTGGGCCACTGGGTTGGAGTTGGTGACGATTTTCCCCAACTCCCCACTGATGACCCCTGCCCAGCCACTCGGGTATGGTACTCTCCCTCCTGGACTCACGAGGGTTGAGGTTTGTCGGGTTTGCGTGCCAAGGCTTCCTCTAGGTTCTGCTCCAGGTTCGATAAGGAGTCCACCATCCTGCCCACTACGACAATGTGGGAATGATCAAGCGTTGACACGTTAAGAGGGTGTGGGTCAGCCTCCTGTATAGTTGTAGTGTGGCTGAAAATAAAGGTCTTACAGACAAGTGCCCAAAGCAGAACTGAGGTTATGGTACAAACACAACTGATTTTAAAGTTGTCAGGCAGGAATTGATGTCTTCTGCGGGTGGAATCGGAAGTAATGTTTCAGGCCCCAGGTGGAATTTCCCACCTTTGGTCTTTGGGGAAGAAAGAGAAAGGATCAATGCACTCTGCCACCCCCTGGTCCGATCAGCAATTACCTTCTTTTGAGCTCTTCAGCTCCCTCCAAAGTGAATGTGTGTTACAAAGCCTTAAAGATAAACAGTATAGAGAAGCAGTAGGTAGATATTATGTGCTTCATTTCTGGCTTATAGGATTTAAAAAAGAAAATGATTCAATTTTGTTTAAATAGACTTAGTGAAAAATTGCGGTAAAAGACATTGATTGAACTAAATTTGGTTTGGTTATTATAAGAAGCTCTGTGACATCATACTTACTGGTGTTGTAATATTTAGTCACATCAAGCTGGTCACAGCATGCATATGCTTCAGAAAATGTGATGCAAGTGGTACAGAATGTCCAACATTTATTCAGCTACCTTTATTGCAAAGCTCAGTAACTTGCAAAGGAGAAATATTTTGTAGTTAGATATTTTGCACCCTTAAGCCTTGAAATTCAGATGTTTAGTACTTGAAAATCTCACAGCATTTGCAAAAAAAATCACTGTAGAAAGAACACAGCACCATTCTACCTAAAATTATACAATTCCTGCCTTAAAATGTCTTTATTGTTAGATAACATATATAACAGGATTTATAATGATTTGGACGGGTGATTTCAAATTGAACAGATTGTAACAACTGAAAATCATGGCACATGAAGTTATATTTGGTTAAATGCATTATTGTTTCAAAGGTGGCAATACAAAAGAGAATTCATAGGTCTGATAAAGGTAATCATACTAATTTAAGTCACATTGGGAAGAATATTATAAAACTGAGTTTCTTTAAAAGGTAAACATTAGTAAACTGTACTGTATGAGTGTGCCCTGTGATATGCTGGTACCTTGATTCTTTTCTCACTTGCACCCAGTGCAACTAGGATGGGCGTCAGCTCCCCATAGCCTTGATGTAGATAAATGAGTTTTGTTCAAAATGGTCAAAAAGTTTACATTTTAGATAACAAAGGAACATTTTGCACATTACATTTAGTTAAGTATAGTAAGTTTTTTTTTTTTAATTTATTATGTAACTACAATGTAATATTTTTTTTTTACTTCTTAGAAGTGTTTGTTTTTTTCAAGCATGAACAATTTTTAAAATTTTAAACTGTAAATTGCATAAATAAACTATATCTGGATAGGCAATTCTGCAAAGGACAGCATATGAAAATGAGATTAACTATATGTGGGTTAATTTATATCATTAGTAAATTAAATTGAGCATTACAAAATGGGTGACTGGATAAATTTCGGTAGTATAACATTTATATCCGAAGAAAAAACTTGCATTTCTGATAAATCATTATTGGAGCACAGCCAATGAAACATCATTTTACATGTCATGCCATGATAACTCGCTTACTGTACATTTAATATTATTAATCATTTTTAGAATGTGTCCCAATTATTGTCTTCAGCTTGTGACTGAAAATCGCTGGAACCCTTCTGCATTACTCTTATGGGGAATTTATATTCCTTACTCATGTTTTGATGGCAGGAATTTCTTACTTGTAAACAGTCTCCCACAGTTTGTTTTTTTTTTCTTGTTTGAAAGGTTATTTATCTTTCTGCAGCACAATTTGTTTTTTGAGTGGATGGATGACTGAACTTTAATTATTTAAAATTTAACATGAAAGGCATTGAAGACAAATAAAAAAGGGCAATGTTAGATTGTCTTACCCACTTAGTTCAGTTCAGAGCCTCCAGATGCTGGAGCCGATGGCAACGTTTGCAGGGCTAGAACCAGACCTTGGTAGGGTGCTTCTATATCATAGACTCATTCTGAAAATGCCATTCCTAAATACTTTTTCTATAAATGTTGCAAGGTCATCAATGCTTCTAATGATACAACTGTCACATTTTGCTTAATTAATTGCTAGGCAGTGCAATTTAGAAAGAGAACCTATTTGGTTTAGTTAAGTTCTATTCTGGTTTCAGGTTGAGTTCTCTGATTGTTTACTCTATCTTGGTTGCACGTTTATGTTCTGTGCCTTTCTGCTATTTCAAAGCCAATGAGATTCTCAAAGTTCAAGTGACTCATCCATAGTGGCTATGATAATCTGATAACACTATAGACAAAAATGTGTCTTACAGCTATTTTTAAAATCTGAATAGTCCTACAACTGTTCTCAATTAATGAACATTTTCACCAAATTGTTGGTCTCTGTTGATTTCCTGATCCTGACTAACAAAGTTGGAGTTGGAGACAAGAAGTAATTCAGTTTTTGCCACATCCACTCATTTTATCATTATGGTGAATTCTGTATTTTGATAGGGCTCTTTTGGCACCTTTGTTGTACTCTGCTGTTAGCTGACTGATTATAGTTTGTCTCTTTCACCCTTCATTAGCCCCTTTATTTAACAGTGTGTTTAAAATAATGAAACCTATTTTCAGTGTTCTCCCTAGCGTTTTTTAGCCAGGCGCTTCGCCCGGCTAATTTAGTTGAGCACCCGGCTGTCATCTCGCATGACATTGTGAGATGACAGCCGCAGATCTGCAGACACAGGCAGATCTAATGATCTGCAGAGATGGCAAGGGAGGAGCGGGCGGGTGGGCAAATACTGCTAAAGCTAATAGCGGGTGTTGAGGCGGAGCAGAGTTCACAAGCAAAGAGGATGGGGAGGTGGGGTTTCGAGAGTGGGCTGTACATGGTAATAGTTGGGGTGTAGCAACTTAATACAGTTGCATGGAGTATGGAGAGATGGGCGGGCGAGAGGGGGCTGTACATGCTAATAGCAGGAGCGGAGCGGCAGTTCACAAGCAAAGAGGATGTGGAGGTGGGCAGGCAAGAGGAGGCCTGATAAAATAAAAAAAAAGTCTAGTGAAACCAGCCTGTCAGATATCAGAAAAAAGGTGTCGGGAAGTGATATATCTGTTCTCAGCGTCTGCGCAGTCTGTATAGTGCGGCTGAGCGTACATCAGCACTCTTCTTGTAAAGTACATATCAAACCAATATATACACATACAGTGGAACCTCGGTTTGCGAGTAACTTGGCTTACGAGTGTTTTTCAAGACGAGCTAAATTTTTTAATACATTTTGACTTGATAAACAAGTAGTATGCATACACTTTGTCTACTCAGAGTCATGTGATCACAACTGAGCTGATGGTTCTTCTCTCTCTCTCTCCTTATCTCTCGCTCGCATCTCTCTATCCTTATCTCTCTCGTTTACGCTGCGCGGGCGTCTCTCTCTCTCCTTATCTCGCTCGCTCTTGTGCGCGTCTCTCTCTTTCTCTTGAGGGCAATCATCTCTTATTCTTCGTTTGCATTTCCACGATTATTTTTGGATACGCTTATACGGTGAACTGTTACAGCGCTGGCATACTGCGATTGCTTTGGGACACTCTTCCGCATGTTGTCCCGTTGGGTGGAATCCCACAAGAGTTTAGAAACTCACTCACATAATTAATAATTCTTTTTAAAGGTAAAGTGCAGGTTAATTTGTTTTATGTATTTTTACTTTATATTTTGTATTAATCATTTTTATATGAATAGTTTTGGGTTGTGGAACGAATCATCTGAGCTTCCATTATTTCTTATGGGGAAATTCACTTTGATATACGAGTGCTTTGGACTGCGAGGACGTTTCCGGAACGAATTATGCCTGCAAACCGAGGTTCCACTGTACAGTTGTTTAAGCATTAGTTGTGTTCTATGTGCAAAAATCCTTGTAGCACTCACTGTGGTTCCTGTTTAAAATGACCCCATCTGCCGTTCTTATATTTGCTCATATTTGGACCTGCGTCCATATTGAAAAACGTGTGCAGAAACCCTTGCAGCACACACTGTGTCCTGAGCAAAAGTTTTGTCACTGAATTGCTGAGGGTTTTGTACGGAAATGTATTAGGGTCACGGTGAAGAAAAAAAAAAAATCTAGACAAAGTGAAGAAAAAAAACTATATATCGAGAATGAAGTCGAGATGTTGACTTTATTCTCGACATTTCCACGTTAATCTTGACGCTTATGACGAGAATAAAGTCGACGTGTTGCTACATAACTTATGACGGAGGTTAGAGAAAATCTAGTAAATTAAACATTAATTTTAAGAAGTTTAGTTTACAATGTTCTACTTTAATGCCAAACTACAAGAATAAAGTCAACATGTCGAATTAAATCTCGAGATAAACGGCGAGAATAAAGTAGAAATGTCGAGAATAAAGTGCAAATGTCAACTTTATTCTCGACATAAGTATTGAGATTAAAGTGGAATTGTCGAGAATGCGTACCTGCCGTAGTGCAAGTGTGAATTGAATATCCAACAGGCTCTCCCTTTCCCACTCAAAAGTCTTATTCATAGGTACTTTAAATTTATTTTCAAACGTTTTACCAACATGAGCAAAAGAAGTGTTCAGAAAACAACACTGCTCAGTTATTTCAGAAAAGAGACGACCCAAACTAATGAAGGTGCGGTGTCAACTCCTCATGTGACAGTTCCAAAGACATTGCAGAGGCTGGTCCATCAGGGGTTTCTTCAGCACACACTCTGCCAATTGATAAATCTAAGCACCGTTTATCCGGCATAAACAAACAATGGTTTAAAGATTTTGATTGGCTAATGGTCAAAGAAAATGTTAGGTGGTGCTCATTATGCATGAAATACTCAAACAAACACCCCCCAAGAAGGTGTTACTTTGGGTAAACGTGCCATACACAAGAAATTTGAAAAGGAAAGCTTGGTGGACCATGAAAAAAGTAAAACACACATTGACTCTTCTGCTGACCTTTAAGAACAGCGTGTACTAGAGCAAACTGGAATCGGTCAAATTGAAAGATCTGTATCTGTATTAAATAACTTACAGAGAGATGCCTTTGTGGGAGCTTTAAGACCCATGCATTGTTTAGCAAAAAATGAGTTGCCACATAAAACATTGTTTGAAAAACTGTTGGAACACTGTAAAGAAACCTCTGAAAGAATAATGCAAGAGCTACTGGATGTCTTAGCATCAGAAATAAAATCTAACATACTGAAAAATATACACACAAAAAAGTTTTTCAGTATTCTGTGTGATGAAACCACAGATATTTCAGATGTAAAACAATTAATTATTTACATTAAATATGTTTGCCAGGTGACTAAAGAGGTCAGAGTTAGTTTTGTATCAACCCGCAATATGATTGACGGCAAAACGGAGACTATAACCAACACACTGAGTGAGACTATGGACACTCAGTCTAGGCTTGAAAACTGCTAATCTGGTTGGACTAGGCTCAGATGGAGCGGCTGTTATGATTGAGAAACAGAAAGGTGTGGCAAAACTGCTTAGAGATAAAACATCTGGACTCTTGGTCAACTGCCACTGTGTAAAACCACTGATTGGCCCTTGCAAGTGCCCAAGCAGCAGCTGCTGTACCTTATTTAACAAAACTGAACATCTTACGGCAGCTATTCTTTTTCATCCAAAATTTTTCAGTTAGGATGGCTGGTTTAACAGAAATTCAAAATATTCTGAACATTCCCCAGATTAAGCTGAAAATGGCCAGTGACACTAGATAGCTGTCTGATGACTTTGCAGTACAGTCATTACGACAGTGTACGAGTGATCTCCTTGGAGGGCCCAGATCCTGGGAACTTTGATTATGGGAAACCTTCAGACAACTGGGCCTCTAGGAAGAAAAGAAGAATAAGTATTTAACTGAAGACACCTTCTGCATATGCAAGTTGGCTTTGAAGAATATTTTAAAATTTTTCTTCATCAGGTTCCCTATACTTTTTTTTCAATGTTTTTATTTTTCTTCCCGACAGCAACAATACTTGTGCCTCTTGGTTTATTCATAAAAATGGTTATTTAAAATGTTTGTTAAAAAATATTCTTTCACAAGTGTCAAACTTTAAAAAAAGGAAGTCATATTGAGCTTTGGATAATAGTTAATAATAATTAACTAATAAAAATAGTGCACATTTAATTTTCCACACCCCCAAATTTCCCTGTCCTGCTCCACCAGTCTAATTTTTCTTGCCACCCGGCTGGAAAAAAATTCTGGGGAGAACACTGTATTTTGATTGGTTATTTTTGGGTAGAGATCCATTCTGTTATCACCTGTAACACTCCTGTATTATCACCTGCTTTTCCTGATACACTTACTGTATCCTGTTATCCTATTCACTGACATTTACATGTTTAATTTTGCTCATTCTCCCTCTGAAGTGCTATACAGAAAATTTAATTTAGCTCTGAGTAACCTGCTTTAAACAGTATTTTCTACACATACAATAGTGTGGCTTCACTTATTTAGTGGCCATTTCCATGGAAAATAAGTTTAGACCAATTAAATTGTTTGGTTCTAATCTGTTTGTCACCTTTACAGTCTTCATTTGTTGATTTTCGGAGTGTTTGGGTTGCCATTTGCTAATGGTGGTGGAACACTACACAACTTCTACTTAGAGAGCATGTCAGACTTATCAACAGCAGTTAATCCCATTGCCTTGTGGATGGATGTCTGATTAAGTGAGTCACAGTGGATAACATATTACATGACTGTAATCTGACATTTCATGACATTTCAGCACAATTTCAATAAAGTATTGGCTGCACACAATATTCTGACAGCCATTGAATGTGCTGCCTTATAGTGCTGGTGCCTGTATGGACGCTCCAGGGATAGTACATTCATTTGCAATCTCTGCCCTTTGTTTTTAGTTTTCCATTCTACTATGGTATGACAAAATTGAGACACTGGACTGAAAAAGCCTCTTTTATATCTGTGTGGACCAAAACAACTGTTTTTACTTTTTTCCTATAGCCACATTGTATTTCCAGTTCAGTGCTGTTTGGTTGTCATCTGTCAGAGATGACTGGGGTGGCGACCCAGCCGGGACGCCCAGGAGGACCGGAGGAGGGCTTGTGCCTTCCCCAGACCATGTGGGGGCAACCACCCTGGTACCTTTGGGAGCCACGAGTATAGAGCTTTGAAGCTCCACCCTGTAGGGGCCCGTGATCACCGCCAAGGAGCGATTCTATGCCTTTGGAGCCCTGGACCTCAGCACTTCCGCCATACCCGGAAGTATGTCGGTGGAAGATTGCCGGGAAACACCTGGAGCACATCCGGGTGATTATAAAAGGGGCCGTCTCCCTTCATTCAAGGCTGGAGTCGGGAGAGTAGTGGACAGAGCTTGGTGGAGGAGGCAGGAGGCGGCCTGAAGAAGTGAAGGCATTTGAGTTGTGGCCAGGACGTTTGGGGACTTGTGGGGTTTAGTATAAATAAACATGTGGTGGTAATGCAACATGTCTGCCTGTCTGTGTCAGGGACTTGGTTCACACAGCGCTCAAACACTTAGCCCATCCACTGGACTGCAGACCAAATCGAAAACGTTTTGATTTTGTTGAGGAAAGTCTCAGAGCAGTATGGCTGCGTTGCTAGTAATGTCAAACTACATAGCATGCATTTCGTGGAATGTGATAGGAGCCATTGACTTGTTAAGATTATACAGTGCATCCAGAAAGTATTCACAGCGCATCACTTTTTCCACATTTTGTTATGTTACAGCCTTATTCCAAAATAGATTAAATTCATTATTTTCCTCAGAATTCTACACACAGCACCCCATAATGTGTACTTGAGATTTTTGCAAATTTATTAAAAATAAAAAAACTGAGAAATCACATGTACATAAGTATTTACAGCCTTTGCCATGAAGCTTAAAATTGAGCTCAGGTGCATCCTGTTTCCCCTGATCATAATTGAGATGTGTTTGCAGCTTAATTGGAGTCCACCTGTGGTAAATTCAGTTGACTGGACATTATTTGGAAAGGCACACACCTGTCTATAGAAGGTCCCACAGTTGACAGTTCATGTCAGAGCACAAACCAAGCGTGAAGTCAAAGAAATTGTCTGTAGACCCCCGAGACAGGATTGCCTCGAGGCACAAATCTGGGGAAGGTTACAGAAAAATTTCTGCTACTTTGAATGTCCCAATGAGCACAGTGGCCTCCATCATTCTTAAGTGGAAGAAGTTCGAAACCACCAGGACTCTTCCTAGAGCTGGCCAGCCATCTAAACTGAGCGATCGGGGGAGAAGGGCCTTAGTCAGAGAGCCCGATGGTCACTCTGTCAGAGCTCCAAAGGTCATCTGTGGAGAGAGGAGAACCTTCCAGAAGAACAACCATCTCTACAGCAATCCACCAATCAAGTCTTTATGGTAGAGTGGCCAGACGGAAGCCACTCCTTAATAAAAGGCACATGGCAGCCCGCCTGGAGTTTGCCAAAAGGCACCTGAAGAACTCTAAGACCATGAGAAACAAAATTCTCTGGTCTGATGAGACAAAGATTGAACTCTTTGGTGTGAATGCCAGGCGTCACGTTTGGAGGAAACCAGGCACCGCTCATCACCAGGCCAATACCATCCCTACAGTGAAGCATGGTGGTGGCAGCATCATGCTGTGGAGATGTTTTTCAGCGGCAGGAACTGGGAGACTTGTCAGGATAAAGGGAAAGATGACTGCAGCAATGTACAGACATATCCTGGATGAAAACCTGCTCCAGAGCGCTCTTGACCTCAGACTGGGGTGACGGTTCATCTTTCAACAGGACAACGACCCTCAGCACACAGCCAAGATATCAAAGGAGTGGCTTCAGGACAACTCTGTGAATGTCCTTGAGTGGCCCAGCCAGAGCCCAGACTTGAATCCAATTGAACAATTCTGGAGAGATCTTAAAATGGCACTGACGTTTCCCATCCAACCTGATGGAGCTTGAGAGGTGCTGCAAAGAGTAAGGGGTGAAACTGGCCAAGGATAGATGTGCCAAGCTTGTGGCATCATATTCAAAAAGACTTGAGGCTGTAATTGCTGCCAATTCTGAGGAAAGAAAATGAATTAAATCCATTTTGGAATAAGGCTGTAACATAACAAAATGTGGAAAAAGTGATGCGCTGTGAATACTTTCCCTATACACCGTATAAATGAAATCTACATCTGAAGATCACTGGAAAGATAGTGTAGTGTGATGAAGGCTTGAGGAGCATCATGCAAGCCTCTGCTGGTCAAGATAAAACACATGTGCAGAGCCAGACACCTATGTCTTCCAAAAAAAGCATTTTAATTGTAGAACTAGTATAGCACAAATTGAATGACAATTAGTTTGGAATACCTATTTTTACTTGGTTCTACTGATAGATAGATAGATAGATAGGTAGATACTTTATTAATCCCAAGGGGAAATTCACATAATCCAGCAGCAGTATACTGATACAAAGAAACAATATTAAAGGTTCTACAAGTCAAGCTCTAAGTTTTAACTAAACTTTTCATGATCCCTTGTACTTTTTGATAATGTTTCTGCGACCATCTATATTTGTTTTTTATACATAGATACACACATATAGATCTATCTATCTATCTATCTATCTATATATATATATATTTTTTTTTTTGTCACAAGGCACTGTATTGTGCCCGACCCGACAGAGATTGGACACAGGAAGCACGTATAAAAAGAAACTTTCTATTTTCTTCAGTTGGAGGGCACGTCTTCCCTGTGTCCCTCAGCCACAACACAGTCCCAAAACACTCCTCTCTGTTCCACCACCACTCCTCCAAAAGCTTCGTCCTCCTCCTTCTGACTCTGGCGCCGTCTGCGAAACCCAACAGGGCTGCATAAAACTCCAACCCCCATGAAGCCCTGGGGGAGTCCAAGGCACCACTGCAACCCAGGGAGGCTGCCATCTAGTGTCCAGGTGGAGATACTGGGTTCCCCATCGTTGCTCCCCCAGAAGATATGCTGCAGGGGCGTCCCAGCCGGGCGTGGACCCCGGCCGCCTGCCACAAAAATGCAGCCTCAGCTGAGCCCTGTGAAGGCTGGTCCTTTCCAGTGTGGGGAGGTGGCGTCATCTCCTCTATGGCTCCATCCTGTGGAGATAAAAGCAACAGGTCTGGGAGCGTTGCCCCAGCGTCCACTCACTCTGGATGTCCTCCTTGGACAACACCGCCAGCTGTGACCACAGCAGCCGCACTCATAACAACGCCGCTCCCCTCCAGTCTGATTCCTGCGGGAACAGAAGCAGGATGGAAAGTCCTCCTTCATTGTCTGCTCTGCTGAGGGCACCTGGCATCTCCGCCCCTTCGCAGCTCAGCCTTTCACTACCTTCAAGCAGATGGGCTCATGCTGCGTACTGTCAGGAGTCCCCGTCTTCTTTTTCCAGGTCTTCCGACTGCTCTGGGGTGCACTGACAGTCTGGGTCCCCTTATGCAAAGAAGGGAGACCCCTTACTGTCTTTACCCCTTTTGACACCCGCAAGACTGATGCCGGCAGTCGAGGCAAGGCTGTTTGGCAGCTGGTATGCATCAGCTGCACCCTGCGCTCTCCTCTGCCGCGCTGTCCGTCATCACGGCTGCGTTTCTTGTAGGAGGCAGGGCTGCCTGGTAAGGAGCACTGACCAATACTGCTGCCGTTTCCCTCCGCCCTCCCCTTTCATATATGGCACAGGCTTCATATACCTGTACCACTGCATTCTGCAGGCTGGATGAATTTATGCTGCGTCACTTCAGCCGCTCGTAGATCACCTCCAACAGCGTGCTAAGCTTCTTTTCCAGTCCCTCCCGAGATTCCTGCAGATCCTGGAACACCTGCAAGAGGGATTGAAGGGGTAGGAGGCTGCCCTCCACTTCCTGTGCAGCCCGAAACAGGTTAATCTCCTTGGTCGGTGGTGGACTCGGACTCTCCTCGTCCTCACCAGCTGGCTGTGGGCCACTGGAGCCCAACACTTGTTTCGCCAGCCCCATCAGGTACTCACCAGGGGCCTCATGCATAATGGCTTGCGTAGAATTCACACTCTAACATGGCGTACAGACAAAAGCGGAAATTTGCTTATGCACAAAAAATTCCAGATGCTTAAATCTGTGCGAATGCCAACTTCCATGTTCTTCTGCTCCATAAATCCTGGTCTGCTTGAAACGTAACGCACGTTGACGCACCTTCTGTCCCACCCCATCTCCTCCTAGAATTATGCCTCTTTGAATATGCAAATCAATATATATATAGCTGTTAAGCTCAGTGTTCTGTGAAGAGACAATGACAAAAGCACGGGGGGAAATAGAAGAGGTTTAGCGAATACCAAGTGGAGGCAAAGAATAACGTACTGTTTGTTGGTTTAAACAGTGGTATAAACAACAAAAGGAAGTTGATTGAGTGACATAGAGTGTCGGAGAAACTAGAAAGCTCAAGTTCACAATGTCGCACAGTGCCAGAAATAAAAATGAAGTTGTCAAATATCAAAGTCGTCGTGAAAAGGCGAGTCGTAGCCCACCATCTGAGTGTCATATGAAAGCTTATTAAGGTACAGAGGAAAAAAAGGCACACAGTAGGAAAAAAGCACGAATTGCCAACTTTAATCTCGGGATTTCCACTTTAATCATGTAGTTTATTTTGTCATTAAAGTAAAACATCATGAACTTCATCATAAAATTGTTTAATTTACTAGTTTCTCAAATCCCATCGTAACTAAAGTAGCATGTTAAATGCTTTGTTTTGTATTTGATCTTCTATGTACTCTATGTGTGTGAATCACTATGTGCTTCCGGACTTTCTCTTCCTCCAACAGGACACAATCCATTACATTCGTAATATTGCAGCTCTCTAAATAATTAAAATACTGAGATGTATACTTGATATAATTTTCATGATGATAGGAGTTAAAGCATTCTATTAAACATGGGAGCACGGTGGCGCAGTGATTGTGCACAACCTTTGATGAAATAATTTATTGCAGCAGTACTGTCTCTTTCAAACGTACCAACCCCCAATTCCCGTCCTTACTTTTCTTTCTCCAAATACCCAATCGCCACACAATCAGCTCTGTAATAGATGTTAAGCCATATGTAAGCTAATAACGCCAATTCTTCAAAACATTTAAGGAGCATTGAAATATCTTCGTAGTACGTGTTTAATTATTCTATCCTTCCAGTGTCACGCCAGTCCCAGCAAGCATACAGGGCAAGGCAGGAACAATTTGTGAACGGAGCGCCAGATCCTTGCTAGTGCAGCAACACTGTGTCCTCACATGTTTAATTATTAACAATATACAGTAGATTATTTGAATGAAGTTAAAGTTTTATCTGTATAATATAATAAACATATTTTGCTGCATTTCATCTTAAAAATGATATTGTCATCATATGTAAATACATGCTTTATAAGGTGGCTCAGGTTGTGCGATATTATAACTGTAGTGCAAGTTTACAGTAAGTACAAACAGTTCTACAAGGAGCACTTGATGGACTGATTGAGTGCGTTAATAGTTCTTGTGATGAAACTGTTTCTGAACCGCGAGGTCCGTACAGAAAAGGTTTTGAAGCGTTTGCCGTGTGAGAGCAATTCAAATAGACAGCATGGCGGAGGCAGCTTGTGCTTGATGCTGTATACGGATAATTCTCTTTCCGATCAGCTGCTCTGAGTGGTGCAGTGAGAATAATATGGAAACAGATGATCTGCTGTGGCATCCCCTAACAGGAGCAGCTGAAAGAAGAAAAAGAAGGTGCAGTGAGAATAGCAACGCTAAAGCAGCTATCGTATTTAGAATTGTTTGACCATTCTGTGGACCATTATATTGTTACAGGTTAATTACAATCAGATGCATTAAACTAATAAACAATATGCAGTTAATTTCAGTGTATATATAAAGCCGCGTCAGGAATGTGGATCTAAAAAAGAAAGGGTAACCACACTGGAACAGTAGCACTGCTTTCACGCTGGGTGCCGTCAGTCTGCAAAACCGAGCGCAGAACTTGCATACTCCAGGTTATGAGCTACCATGGATATGTGCGTGACTTTACACCAAGTTTAGGTTTTGTAGATCGCGATTTGAATGTGGGAACAGGCTTACACAACATTTTTGTGCGTACGCAGTGTTTATACATGAGGCCCTAGGGGCAGGGTGGAGGTTTGCCGCCCCCGTTTCTGTTCGTTTGTTGATGGGAAGATGACACACATTCCCCACCCCCTTACCTGCACCTGGGAGGTGGCGTCGCTCCTCCACCACTCCCTCCTCACCAGGGAATACTGCGTCAGGGAGATCATCTGGGCGCTAGTCCTCTGCTCGATGTCCTGTGGAGAAAATGGGGACCGGACCTACCGCGCTCCACCCATCCACTGACCTTGGAGTCCGCCCGGCTTTTTTCCTCCCCATACTGGCTCTGGCAGGGTATGTAGCCTTTGGAGTGTTTCAAGCTTTTTGCCGCGGGTGCGCGCTTTAGTGCGCTGTCTTTGGGTGCGCGCTTCCTGTGCCGTGCACGTGCCTCGTGCTGCTGTGCTGGGTCAGTACAGAAAAGTTTATACAGATCCTGGTCCAGAAGATGTAATGGAATCCTGCCAGCTATGCCACTGTAACAAGGCACTATATTGGACCCGACCCTACACAGATTGGACACAGGAGGCATGTATAAAAAAAAAAAAACTTTTAATTTTCTTCAGCTGGAGGGCACGTCTTTCCTGTGTCCCCCAGCCACAACACAGTCCTAAAGCACTCCTCTCTCTTCCACCACTACTCTTCCACATGCTTCGTACTCCTCCTCCCAACTCTGGCTACTGAGTGGTGGTTTCTGGCTCCTTTTATGGCCCACCTGGAAGTGCTCCAGGTGCTTGATCACCTGTTTCTGGTTGCACTCTCGAGAGGGGCCGAAGATTAGTCCAGCTTGGCTCAGAAATCCCAACTACAGCACACCCTGACGCCATCTACGGAACCCAAAAGGGCTGCACAAAACTCCATCCTCATGAAGCCCTGGGGGAGTCTGAGGCACCACTGCAACCAAGGAAGGCTGCCATCTAGATATGCTGCAGGGGTGTCCTGGCCAAGCACGGGCCCCGGCCTCCTGCCACTAATATATATATATATATATATATATATATATATATATATATATATATATATATATATAATCAGTAATGGTGCACTGCACAATAACATACAGTGAATGCACTTGACTTGAACATTCATAGCTTTCATAATCTTTCACTGTATGTTTAGCATTCATTTGCTCAGAGGAGGTTGATGCGCTTGCTGCCTCCTGAGTAGCTCTTCTTTTCTCCACCCTAGTGGCCAATTCCTTCTCTTCTTTCGTCTGTATTTTTTCACGTTAAAACTGATTAAATCAGTGTTTGTGTTGCAATTACTTAGTATGTTTTCTTTAATTTTTCACTTAAGCTGATACGTAAGTCTTCAATCTGCCTCAAGAATGATTTAAGATATGAAGAGGTAGGAGAAATGACGGTGAAGGTAGTAGGGATGAGAACGGCGCCCGTACGCATGCGCTGCACCTTTGCCCTGCTGGCCGCTGCTGAGAGTTGATTCTACAATAAAATAAAAATAAAAAGAAGAATAACCTTGGAGGTCAATCATCACCTCGAAAGCGGATAGTAGACGTCACTTAGCATATTAGAACATTAGAACACTCTAGATGAGAACAGGCCATTCAGCCTATCAATGCTCACCAGTCCTATCCACTTATTTCTTCCAAGAAAACATCAAGTTGAGGTTTGAAAGTCCCTAACGTCTTACTGTCTACCACACTACTTGGTAGCTTATTCCAAGTGTCTATCGTTCTTTGTGTAAAGAAAAACTTCCAAATGTTTGTGCGAAATTTACTCTTAACAAGTTTCCAATTGTGTCCCCGTGTTCTTGATGAACTCTTTTTAATATAATAGTCTCGATCCACTGTACTAATTTCCTTCATAATTCTAAACACTTCAATCATGTCACCTCTTGATCTTCTTTTGCTTAAACTGTAAAGGCGTAGCTCTTTTAATCTTTCCTCATAATTCAACCCCTGTAGCCCTGGAATCATCCTAGTCACTCTTCTCTGGACCTTTTCTAGCGCTGCTATGTCCTTTTTGTAGCCTGGAGACCAAAACTGCACACAGTACTCAAAATGAGGCCTCACCAGTGCATTATAAAGGTTGAGCATAACCTCCTTGGACTTGTACTCCACAGATTGTGCTATATATATCCTAACATTCTGTTAGCCTTCTTAATGGCTTCTGAACACTGTCGGGAAGTCGATAGCTTAGAGTCCACTGTGACTCCTAAATCCTTCTCATAAGGTGTACTCTTGATTTTCAGACTGCCCATTGTGTATTCAAACCTAACATTTTTACTTCCTATGTGTAATACTTTACATTTACTGACATTAAGTTTCATCTGCCACAAATTTGCCCAATTTTGTATGCTATCCAAGTCCTTCTGTAATGATATAACGGATTCCAAATTATCTGCTAGTCCACCTATCTTGGTATCATCTGCAAACTTAACCAGCTTGTTACTTATATTCCAATCCAAATCATTTATCCATCCATCCATTTTCCAACCCCCTGAATCCGAACACAGGGTTACTGGGGTCTACTGGAGCCAATCACAGCCAACACAGGGCACATGGCAGGAACCAATCCTGGGCAGGGTGCCAACCCACCGCAGGACACACACCCACACACCAAGAACACACTAGGGCCAATTTAGAATCACCAATCCACCTAACCTGCATGTCTTTGGACTGTGGGAGGAAACCGGAGCGCTAAAAATAGTGGCCTTAGCACTGACCCCTGTGGAACAGCACTCTTAACATCGGCCAGTTCTGATGAGGTTCCACGCACCATCATCCTCTGCTTTCTGTGTCTGAGCCAATTTTGTACCCATCTAAAAACATCACCCTGAACTCCCACTTCTTTTAATTTGATGCCCAACCTCTCATGTGGCACCTTATCAAATGTTTTCTGAAAGTCCAGATAAATAATATCATAAGCTCCACTTTGATCATATCCTTTTGTTGCCTCCTCATAGAATTCCAGCATGTTAGTAAAACATGACCTCCCTCTTCTGAACCCATGCTGATTGTTCAGAATAACTCCTGTCCTTGCCAGATGTTGCTCAATCTTATCCTTAATAATTCCTTCCATTAATTTTCCTGTGATGCATGTTTAGCCTACTGGCCTATAGTTGCTTGGATCTGCCCTGTCACCCTTTTTATATAATGGGAAGATATTTGCCATTTTCCAGTCCTTCGGAATCTCTCCAGTGCGCAGTGACTTCCTAAAAATATATGTCAAGGGTTTATATATGTACTCACTAGCCTCCTTAAGAACACGAGCATAAATATTATCTGGTCCTGGTGATTTGTTTGATTTCATCTTATTTTATCTGAGCAGCACTTCTCCCTCTACAATTTCCAAATCCCTCAGTACCTCCTTAGTAACCGCGTTTACCTCTGGGAGGTTGTCTACTTGCTCACTTGTAAACACCTCAGAAAAATGTAAGTTTAGGGCATCGGCTATTTCACTGTCTGTATCTTTTAATTACCCTTTGCTATTCCTGATGCACTTGACCTCCTACTTGACTGTTCTTTTACTACTAAAATACTGAAAGAATCTCTTAGGGTCTTCTTTCGCCTTATCTGCTATATGTTCTCATACGCTCTATGATTCACTTTGCATACCAAATTTCAGGTGAATAGGTCAAATGGTTTGTGAGCTACAGGTGATTTAAAATCCTGGACAGACAAACGAACAGCCATGGTAGCATATTATATACAATAAGATCGGGACTCAGAACACGGATGCTATGAATGTAAATATATAATATATATATATATATATATATATATATATATATATATAATGTACTGTGTATATATATATATATATAATGTATATATGCAGTACAAGCCAAAAGTTTGGACACACCTCCTCATTCAATGTGTTTTCTTTATTTTCATGACCATTTACATTGGTAGATTCTCACTGAAGGCATCAAAACTATGAATGAACACATGTGGAGTTATGTACTTAACAAAAAAAGGTGAAATAACTGAAAACATGTTTTATATTCTAGTTTCTTCAAAATAGCCACCCTTTGCTCTGATTACAGCTTTGCAGTCAGGTTAGTTGGACGATCATTTATTTTTCAACAGGACAATGACCCCAAACGCACCTCCAGGCTGTGTAAGGGCTATTTGACCAAGAAGGAGAGCGATGGAGTGCTGTAAATGGTCATGAAAATAAAGAAAACACATTGAATGAGAAGGTGTGTCCAAACTTTTTGCCTGTACTGTATATATAATATATATATCTTGCATAGTAACTAACAAAGATCCTGTTCCATCGGATGTAGAATTGTAATGTCCCATTCAATCATTTAGATTAAATGGAAGAATGGAAGATGATGACTCATGTCCTGTGTTTCACTGCGAGTCTGTCTTCCTTACAGCAGACATCTGGACTTTGCATTAGGCTTGTTCAAGATGTGAAACATAAGCATAGGTGTAGCTTCAAAGCTAACTCAGTATAATTAAAGGAAAGGCTCAAGGTGCAGGCACAGGAAGTTGGTGATTGTGTTCTCATGCCGTCATTAAGTACGGAATTAGGAGTACCTTCCACCATTTCTGGCCCAGCCCTTTTTTATCGAATTCATTGTGTCTTTATCACGCATCAACTGACTCAGTCCATTGTTGGTCACCCAAAGTTTACAGGCCAACAGACTTTTTGAGAAGGCAGTCATTATGCAGCTAAATGACTATCTCAATAAACATGCTATTCTTGATAAGTTTCTGTCGGGTTCCAGAACAAATCACAGTACAGAAACTGCACTTGTTAAAGTAATAAATGACTTGCGGGTAAATGCCGACAGAGGCCATTTATCTGTTCTCATCCTTTTGGATCTGAGTGCCGCATTTGTTACCATTGACCACAGTATTCTTAGAAATCGCCTTAGTCAATGGGTGTGCCTCTCCTGTAGTGTCTTAAATTGGTTTGAGCCATACCTGGCAGGTAGAAAATTCTTTGTTGGTTGTGGTAATTATACTTCAAAGGCACATGATAGTCTATATAGTGTTCCACAAGGCCATATCCTGGGTCTGCTGCTCTTTTCAATTTATATGCTGCCGTTAGGTCAGATTATCTCAGGGCGTAATGTGAGCTACCACAGCTATGCTGATGACACACAACTGTATTTATCAATAGTGCCTGATGACCCTGATTCTCTTAATTCACTGACAAAATGTCTTACTTATGTTTCTGAATAGATGAGTAGCAATTTTCTCAAACTAAATAAGGAGAAAACACAGATTTTAGTGATTGGCAAAAATGGATATAATGAGGTTATTAGAAATAAACTTGATGCATTAGGATTAAAAGTCAAGATGGAGGTAAAGAATTTAGGGGTAACTATTGACTCTGATCTGAATTTTAAATCAATTCATCACATTACTAGGACAGCATTTTTTCACTTAAGAAATATTGCAAAAGTTAGACCTCTTATAACGTTGTAAGATGCTGAGAGAGTAGTTCATGCTTTTGTTTTCAGTTGACTAGATTACTGTAATGCACTCCTCTCAGGACCACCCAAAAAAGACATCAATTGATTGCAACGAATGCAGAATGCAGCTTCTAGAATCTTAACTGGGAAAAGACAATCCGAGCACATCTCTCCAGTTTTGATGTCGCTACATTGGTTAACTGTGTCATTTAGAATTGACTTTAATTAAAATATTGCTTATTGATTACAAAGCCTTAAATAATCTGCTCCATCCTATATTTCACAATGTCTTTCACCTTACACTCCTAATCGTAACCTTAGATCTTCAAATAAGTGTCTGCTTATTATTCTGAGAGCTAAATTTAAAAGAAGATGGTGAGGCAGCCTTCTGCTGTTATGTACCTAAAATCTGGAATAGCTTACCAATACAAATTCACCAGGCTAATACAGTGGAGCACTTTAAAAATCTGCGTAAAAACATTATTTTAACATGGCTTTCTCATGGCTTCATTTTAGCTTAATCCTGATACTCTGTATATGCATTTAATTATCATTATCATTCATGGTGTCTCCGAAATCCGTACTAACCCATACTTTCTCTGATCTTTTTCCGGTTTTCTATGGTGGTGATCTGCGCCTACATTGATAGATTAAAGGCAAGAAGTCCACATGACCATTATTATCAAGTTCTTCCATGTGAACCCTGAAATCCATGAGGGCTGATTGAAGTCATTTAGGTTAAGGAGAATGTCTAGAGGGGCCTGGGCAGTCTCGTGGCCTGAAAGCCCTGCAGATTTTATTTTTATTTTCCATCTGTCTGAAATTTTTTTTTGTTTATTTTTTCTGTCCTTCCTGGCCATCGGACCTTACTTTTATACTATTTTTATTAATATTGCCTAATGTTATCTTTTTAATATATTTTGTCTTTTTTCTTTTCATCCTGTAAAGCACTTTGAGCTTCATTATTTGTATGAAAATGTGTTATATAAATAAATGATGTTGTTGTTGTGATGATGCAAGTTTCACTATTACACAAAATAAACCACATGCCTTTTAAGAAGTAGGGACACTTTAGTTTTAATACATAAGTCCAGTGTCTGTGGAAACCTGAAGACTGTGTTATTTGTTGAAATCTATGGGCCAAAAACAAAATAAAAAAACAACAAATTATCAGTGAATTTCATATTTATATTATAAAATATCTGTCTTGCACTGCTTTCACAAGCCACTGAATTAAATGTTCTTTTACAAAGAGGTGAAAACACTTGGTGTTTCGTCTTAAGGCCTGTTTATGCTTAGAGCATCCAAGATTTCACTTGAGTGCATGTGATGCAAGTCTTGTCAACAGATATGGTGCATTGACCTGCCTGCCTCCAGAATTTTGAGATCACGTAGTTTTGTGCACACCTGCACAAGTGCTAGACAGGAAAACAATGGCACATTTGAGGAACAGTTGTGTGAAGTGATTTGTCTCTAGTTGCACCTATACAGTCCAACATTACAAGCACACAGAGATAGCCAATTGTGTACCAGTTCATGGTTAGAAATTGCCCAGACCCTGGTTAATCATAAAAGTGTGTGCTGGCACAAATGGAAATATCTGCCAGATTGATATGTAAGGGCAAAGAAAAAACTTTTGAAAGCCAGGAAATTCTGCAGCCATGTAACATTGTGCACTGAATGCTTGTGCTATAAACATACCAAGGTATGCATTCTCTGTGCGTGACTGTTTCAGCAGCTGTCTGCACCCAATCATAAACAGACCTTTAGAACTTCATTTTCTAATTTCTACATTGTTCCCAAAACACAGAATCTGAGAAATAACACTTCACTTAATTAGTTCAGGAATCAAATTAAAAACATAAACTGGTTAGAACAAAAACCTGCAGCCACAGTGGGCACCCAGGACCGACTTTAAGAACCCCTGGTCTATACTGTAGTGATGCCTGCCTTACACTCCTGCTATAAGGAGATATATAAATAAGAACTGTTGGTAAATGAGATTGTCATGTTTTTTCAGTGTTTCTGCTCACATATGAAGAATATTAACCTATTGTTTCAAGTGGCAAAAATCTGTGTCCCCTTACACAACATACTTGTATATGTGTAGGTGTTTCCTCAGTGCCTTTTTGCGATTGTATTTCACTACACTGCTTTGTGGGCTGAGTGTGCTAATGCAGTATGACATGACATTGTGAAATGCTGTGACTCTGTTCCAGGCTATTTATGAAATAGATTGTAGATAAGTCTTAATTTTCTAACTGGCACTTTTTTGTCATGATGGCTTTCATTTTCCAAAGTCCTTATTTGCTCTGAGGTGTTCATATTGTATTGGCTGTCCTATGTGATGAACAGCTTGAAGTTTTATGTTCTGCCCCAAATGCACAGTTTAGTTGCTTGTGCAAGTGTACATTTCAAAGGGATTGGTTAGTTACTATGGCAACATTAATTGCTTCTCCTAGCCAAGTAGTTTTGACTATGTAGATGATAACCTTTAGACAGTAACTGCTTCTGGCGATACTCAGAGCTGCCCTTCTTTCAGACTTCAGCTCTTCCTAATTGCTTTTCCAGAAGTGCATGAATATGATGGACACCACCAGTGTACACTGCACTTCTAATTAGGTAGCTTGATACATTGGTTATGCTTGAATCTTAAAACTCAAATGTAGTAATATATTTTATTACTACAAATGTTTATGATATATCATCTATTGACATGACAAATGTAATGAATTTTATTACTACATACATTCCAATAAATAGTACTCTGAAAACATGAACGTTAAACTGCATTGACTGCTTAGTTGTCAACCTGTCCTTCATGGGTGTTTTCTAGACAAACACTGAAGTCCTCAGTCTTTAGAGCTCCTGAAGATATAATGGTTAGACACCTTCTCGGTAAATCTTCACAGCAATTCACAATACAAGAGACTGTAGGTTCTGAATCAAGCCTTTGGACATTTGGTGTCCATCATTTGATGCTGTGCAAAATACTTCTTTGCAATTGATATACGTTCTTTTAAGTTGTGCTTAAATGCATAGAGAAAAAAATGGTAAAAGCAGTGAATAACAATTAAATGATGCTGTACTATATGATATGTAAACATACACAGATGATTGTTGTCTTATAGGAAACATTAAGCACATTTTTAATGATTGACATATAGTTCAATTAACAGCCAGGTCTATGTGCCTAGTGTGGCAGGTGGCCCTTGCCCCACCGGGACATCTGGATCAGGGAAGGACCCAGAAGAGGGCAATATTTTCCCTGGACACAAGAGGGCAGCCCCCCTGATTTCCATCCAGGACCATGACTACGGAGCTAGGAAGTGCAGCCCTGTGGTGGTCTGTGGTCCAACCAAGGGGCTGCCAGGATGGTTCCTGAGCCCTGGAGGACAGCACTTCTGCCACACCAGGAAGTGCTGCCACTCCAGGAACTGTGTATGCCCGGAGTGCTTCCGGGTGCAAGGGCAGCACTTTCGTCACACCAGGAAGTGCTGCCGAAAGACCATCATCAGCACCTGGAGCACATCCGTGGCAAGATAAAAGGGGCCTCCTCACTACAGTGGATGAGCGGAGTCGGGAGGAGATAGACGGAGCTTGCGAAGGAGGAGCGGAGGCAGCTGAAGAGAGAGAGAGGATAAGGACTGAGAAAGAGTGAGATTGGAAAAGAGTTGTAAATAGTGAGCAAAATAAACCAGTGTGTCTTGAACTGTGCTGTCGTGTCTGTCGCTGGCTGAGCTGTCTTTTACACTGGTTATCTTCAGTTGCTGATTTCACAAAGGCCTGCATCTCCTGTGTTCATACAACCTCTATAGCCAGTTTCCTCACACTTCTTAATAAGTCTTATTTGTTGCATTTAAGTGAGCAAAGTTCTTTAAGAGAAGTAGCTGATGTTCTTCAGCTGCACCAGAGGCGGAAATGTCCCAGAACATAAGCAAGTGATCGATAATGGCAAGAGCAAAGACTCGGCATTTTCTTAATGGCTTTTAATGCTTCTTCATTTTAGACACTGTTGTGGTTATTGACTTCTTAAGAAGTTTGAGAGCTAAGCACAGAAGGCTCGTAAAATAATATTAATTTTAAACACGCTACTTTCAACTTGTTTTAATACTGTTAAGGTTTTTCCTTTATAAACCAAACCTTTGAGTAAATGCAATTTAATGTGGGCCGGGTAACAAAGCCTTCAGTTCCTAGAAAACAGAAATGAGCATATTGCACAGTTATTTTAGATTGGATGAGTGGCTAATGTTCTGGACATGAAATCCCCCATGTGTCAGGTTCAAATCCCAGAGGTGCTACTGGAATTGTTTATTCTGTTACAGTAAATGGTTATAAGGGGTGTGGTAGTTTTACCAAGTACCAAGAAGGGGACAATGTAACCTAAAGATTTTGAATTGGTCCTTACATACTTCCCATAAAAGCTTTCATAGTCCGTCAGTCTATTTTCCAACATGCTTATCCAGTTTAGGGATCACATTGCACCAGAGCCTAATCTGGCAGAAATGGGTGTAAGGTGGGAACCATCCATAGATGAGATGTCAATCCTGCTTAGGGCACACACTCTCAATCATTAATACCGGGCCATTTTGGAGATGCCAATTAAAATGACCAATTAAACTAAGCAATTAAAATGAAATAATTTTTGATTAACTATTTTAATACCTCCTTGAAAACATAGCAATATTAAGCTATTAAAACTCTCTTATAATGTGATATGTCAATTTATCAATCTTTGTTTTGAATTGCACCTTGAACAGCAAGCACCATTACTTAGTGCTTTACAGTGTACTTATATGTAGGAATGCAATACAAAGCAAAACATGATAAAAAAAAGTAAATTAAAAGATAATTGAAAACCAAGATAGATGAAAACAGAGCTGAATACACAGCAGTTTATGCCCAATAATGGTTTACTAATCTAAAGTATATCAATTTCTTTTTCTCCCCAAGTCTCGTTTAAAATGCTCCAGATTTCTTGTAAAGGGAAGTTATAGTGATCACCTTTCCACTTTCTATCATCAGGTGAACTGAAGCGTCTCTGTTAGCCTGGCCACTCTGCAGCTGACAGGGCACTTTTTACTTGTGCAGTGTTGTTTTTCTGCTGTGAAAGGTTTTATATAAAATAACTTGAATGAGATATGTGTGGAATGGATTTAAAGCAAACGGAGGTACTTTTAGCTGGACAGAAGAGAAGGACAGGTATGTCTAATGGGTTGAGTCTATTGAGACTTTGGTATACAGTATTAAGGAGGAATAGATAAAAATCTAAGGCAGGAGAGCACAAAAATCACATTTCAAAATACAGTGAGCTAACTGCTGGTCACACATGTGCCGATCAAAGCATAGTATTCTCTTTGACTTGTTGGCTGCCTTGCGGCAAGATTCTACTATGCCCCACTGTCAGCGGGCAGCAAGCCCAGGGCTCGCTTTTCTTAATCACAAATACAGAGAAATAATGAGGCTTCAGAATTTCACATGTACCTGCAATAGAGAATTGGCCTCACCGCATTCTCACTTTGGTAGAGTATGTTAGATTGTAGTGTGTAACTGAGGTCACTAGTGCTTTTTAAGACATGATCCTATCTTCATGCTTAGGCCATACTGTGTTTTAGTTTAAAATGGTGCAGCCTATCATGTAAATATTCAGTTCACAGACCAAATGATCAGTGTTTCATCTACATCACTTTATTATTAATTGTTTTTATATGATCTTTCGGTGAACCCCAAACCATTATTTTAAAGCCAGCATTTATTGGGGTGGGTACAATAGCCAAGGGCATTCTCTCATTAGTCTTTGTCCCCTGAAAGAAATGTATTAATGTGCTGTTTAAGCACATTGCTCTTGTGGAGCAGCACCTCAATTTCAAAGCAGTTTTTAATAATCTAGGCCTTGTTTTTATGCCTGTCACCCTAGATTATTAGTCGGTCATGAAATATGATTAAATGCTGCACTCCAGAAACTAGCTTTGGGCTTTGTAAATCTCAGCAAGGAAACCTCGGACTCATGTGAAATCTTAGCCACCTAGAGTCTGTAGTGAGAGAGGTGTTGTGGTTTATTTCCTTAGAACAGTAAATCCAGTTACTACTTGGTCTTGGACTGCGAAATCTATGAGATTGGTGCAGAGGCCCTTAAAGTTCAGTGGCTCTGCCTATTGGGCATCCAAAGATGAAACTGGATGCTTGTATCCTACACTGTTCAAAAATTAAGGATATCTGTTCTGTATTTTTTTTCCTCTGAAATACTATTCAGAGAATACTGCAGGCAGTGCTTATGTCTCAGCTAGTGTGTCTGATCAAACATGCATAGTATGTGGAAAGTGTACGAAAAGTGTTTTATCCGACGTGTTGTCTCACTTCTGTTAAATGGTAGCTGAACCCCTTAATTTACATATAAATTGAAATGCTTACATACCACTGTACACATTGTCCAAGTCTTATGTTAAGGGCCTAAAAACTGATTGAATTGACCAATTAAATGACCAGTAAGTAAAGTATTAGGTACTGCAGTGTAACAGATAAACCTTCAGTAAATATCATTCCATACAGACCATTTTCACACATTATCAAAGTGTTTCCTGTAGACACTCACTTCACATTTAGTGTTGTGATTTATACGTGGAGCACTTGTAGACTCTCCTTATCTAGAATAATGCAAACGAAGACAAAGAGTCAAAGAGATTTAATTAATAAATAATGGGTACAATAAATAAAGTTCTCATAAGGTTAACAGTACACAACAAATATAAGGGGCTGCCTGGTTCTTCCTGATATAGGTTCATTATTTCTAACTCTCTTAAAGACAATGCCTGCCTTCCTCAATCAAGACTCAAGTACCAAACTGCTTTTTACTTAAATCTCTCTCTCTCTGTATGTATAGGGTGGTCCAGATCTAATTATGCAATTTTCATTACACTATAACTTATTAAGTTTATTACATAGAGAATTCATAAAAAATAGTTTTTGTTGCCGATAGATGGCAGCACCTGGCCTGCATTCCAAAATGGCGGGGAGACAGTTGTCAGTCGAACAGCGGGTGCGATGTGGTCGCCTTTTCATTAGTGCATGATTAGATCTGGACCATCCTGTATGTGTGTGTGTGTGTGTATATATGTATGTATATCTATATATCTAAATATATATATATATATATATATATATATATATATATAGATATAGATATAGATATAGATATAGATATATATCTCTACTGTATCTATATACAGTAATCCCTCGCTATATCGCGCTTCGACTTTCACGGATTCACTCTATCGTGTATATTATATGTAAGCATATCTAAATATATAACGCAGATTTTTCGCATCGACAGTGGGTCTTTTTACTTCTGGTACATGCTTCTTCAATTGGTTTGCCCAATTGATTTCATACAAGGGATGCTATTGCGGATGGCTGAGAAGCTACCCAATCAGAGCGCGCAGATAAGTTCCTGTGTGCTGATTGGCTCAGTGACGGAGTACCGAATTCGATCCCGCTGTGTTAATCAGGAAGTCTCGTCTCGATCATTCAGCATCAATGTGTTTCTCTGTGTAAAGAGTTAACTTTTGTGCATTTTCTTGCATTGTACGTATTTATTGCTAGTGGCCTATCGTAATGTCTGTAACATAACATGTAACATATGTGATATTGGAGACATTCGATATCTTTTCTATAATATTTAGGTTTTACTGTATATAAACAGTGTGTTTGCATACATAATTTCAACGAATCTTACCTAATATCTAAGAGAATACAAAGGGTTTATGCTGTATAACTGTGCGGGAAATGTTTATAAGAGTGTGGGAGAGTTTATAAGGGCTTAAAATATATAAATACAGTATAACCATTTAAACATATGGTTTTTACTTCGTGGATTTTCAGCTTTCGTGGAGGGGATCTGGAACGTAAGGTGAGGGATGACTATATCCCTATATATATATATATATATATATATATATATATTATATATCTCACAAACTCCACTCTGAGTCCTAACAAGGTTTGGGGCAGCCACCCGTATATTTGGTATCCTGGCTGCGAATTTGCAAAAGTATCAACAGCACTGATGTGCGCAAAACCAAGTCCAAACAGAATTGAGGGAATAGGGAAAAGGTGGAGGCTTTTAAAGAGGGATGCAGGAAGTGAGGTCAAAGGGGTCTGGCTCATAAGGGTCTTCAACCATCGGCTGTACCCCGGATGTGACATCATAGGGGCTGGAGCCGGCAAGGTGGTCTTCTGTAGGCTTGGACCCGGAAGTGATGTCAGTAGGGCCAGGTGGGATCTCCTGTGAATGGTCTACAGGCAAGGGAGAAAAAGAGTCATTGCACTCTGCCACATCCCGGTCTGATACGGAATTAACCTTACTGAAACTCTTTAGCTGCCTCCCATGTGCATGTGCAAGATATATATATATATATATGAAATTCCCCTTGGGATTAATAATGTATATATCTGTCTGTTTGTCTGTCTGTCTGCCTTTGTCTCACCAAGCTTGCCACTATTTCTCATTTTGTCCAAGAGTAAGCTTTGAGTCCATATGTTGAATCACGTTTGGGGTGAGAGGTGCATTATTTTTGTAGCATGGACACCGTGCCAGAACTCCTTGATGCAGCCACTGGTATCGCTGCACCTATGCCTTAAAAAGAATCTATTCTCTGAATACATTACATTGGCTTATGATGGTCAGGGAGTGCTGACGCCTTTGACATTCCTTGCTTAATCCCTGTTTCAGTTAGGTATAAGGTACCCCCAATAACTGCTGAGGTGACTGCTGCCTTATGGCTTTTGTTAACATAGCACTTGTTTTGCTATGAGTCTTCTGCCTCTGCCTGTGGCTATTTTAGGGTGTTCCGCTCTCATAATGTATACCACTCCCTCATGATATTTGTATTTTTGCACTGGAATGGCAGTGAGGGCTTTTTCTACAGGGCTTGACTGGGTCCCCACAACACTATATGCATCAAACATATGCGCACGTATTAATTACATTTATTTCCAGTATCAACATTAACAGGAGGTAAAATAAAATATAGCTTGTAACCTGGCATTGAATTAAATATGTTAAGATAATAGTGCTTATCGTAGCTATACACACACTTAAAATTTATGAACATAATATATATATACAATACATATAGATAGATGGGTGTTAAACATGCATAAAACTTAAAAATCTACAGTCCACATGCATAGACTATACAGTGCATTCTGAAAGTATTCAGACCTCTTCACTTTTTTCACATTTATTTTTTTAATGTTGTAGCGTAATGCTAAAATCGTTTCAATTCATTTTTCCCATATCAAACAACACTCAATACCCCAGAAAACAAAGCAAAAATGGTATTTTAGAATTTTTTGCAATCTTGTTATAAATAAATAAAAAAAAATGAAATCTCATATTTCAACAAGTATCCAGACTCTTATTTCTTAGTTGAAGCACTTTTAGAAGCAATTATAGCCAAGAATCTTCCTGGATTTGACGTGAAAAGCTTTACACACCTAGATTTGGGGATTTTTCTGATGTTCTTCTCTATAGATCCTCTCATGCCGTGTCAGGTTGAATTGATACTGTCAATATGGAGTGCACTTGTCCTTGCTTCACCATTTAGAAAAGCTGACATTTCAATGGGGATGTACAGACTTTTCATATTCACTGTATATTCAGGTAGAACACAGGAATGCATTCTGTGTTTTGTGATTTTGTAGTATCTATACACATATCTCAATTACTTTTTTCTCTCATAAAGCATCATTCAGTACTAGAAAATGACAAAGTGAAAATAGGGTTTTAGAAATTAATACACATATATTAAAAGTAAGGAACTGAAATATCATATTGACACAAATATTCAGACTGTTTGCTGTAAAACTGAGGTTCATCCTGTTCTGTTCATAAGTGAGATGTTTCAACACCTTTGAGTCTACTTGTAATAATTTAAGTATATTATTTTTTAAATTCCTAGAGAACACTGGACTTCAGAATTTCACGTGGCAAATGCTTATACACAATGTTTTTGAAGAAATAGCTTAGATTTGAATACTACTTAACTTATATCTTAAGTGGTGACCTCAGAGTGTCTCTGCCTCTTGGGGGATCCACCCACAAGATACAAGGAACACAATAGAATAAATTATTACACATAAATATTAAACACTTTCACAGGGACAGTGTGTAATTAATAAATAATGAACCAAACCAGGAGAAATAACACAGAAAAAAGAAAAATATCATTCAAAGTTAACCCGAAACAGCAGTAAAACAGAAAATAAGTACAAGCCAAAGAACAAGCCTTGGCTGAAGTATAACACTATCTGTGGTAAATTCAGTTGATTGGACATGATTTGTAAAGGCACGTGCCTGGCTATATTCTATAATGATAGTGTGCATCAGTGCATAAGTCAAATTATGAGGCAGAGCTTAAAGACTAAGCAAAGGTACAAAAAAATTCTGCAGCTTTGAACAGTTTCAAAAGCACCATGGCCTCCATAATTCTCAAGTGGAATAAGTCCGGAACATCTGCAACTCTTGGCTGCCTCACCAAACTGAGGGGAGAAGGTTCTTGGTACGAGAGATGATGAAGAACCCGATAATCTCTCTGGCATAGCTCTAAGAACCTGTGTGGAAATGGAGGAAACTTCCAGCAAGACAGCTATCACTTCAGCACTCCACGATTTGGATTTTTTGGCATAGTGGCCAGACGGAAGCCTCTCCTCAGTAAAAGACGCATGAAAGCCTGCTTGAAGTTTCTGAAAAGACGTATAAAATTCTTTGAAGGCTTTGAGAAGCAAGATTCTCTAGCTTGATTTCACCAAGATTCTACAGTATGAATCATGTGGAAAGGAAACCACTCACTGCTCATCAGCTGTGCAATACTGTTGGAACAGGGATGCATGGTTGTGGCAGCATTATGTTGTGAATCAACTGTAGTACAGAGATATCCTTAATTTAAGCCTGCTGCAGTGAGCTCTGAATGTGTGAATGTCCTTGAGTAGCCCAGCCAGAGCCTGGACTTAAACCTAATTGAACATCTCTGGATATACTTGAAAATAGTGTCTTCTGACAGTCTCCTTCCAGCCTGAAAAAAGCATGAGAGGATCTGCAAAGAACAATGGGAGAAACCCCCCAATCTAGGTTTGTGAAGCTTATGGTGTCATGCACAAGAAACCCCCAGACTGTCATCACTGTCAAAGTGTTTAAACTAAGTACTGAGTAGTCTGAATATTTGTGTCTGTGTGATATTTCAGTTTTTTATTTTAAAAAAAATTGCAAAAATGTATAAAGTCCTGTTTCCAGTTTGTCATTTTGGGGTATTGAGTGTTGCTTGTTGGGGGGAAAAAAAATATTTAAATGATTTTACCATTAAGCTGCAACATAAGAATTACAAAAATGTGAAGTGATCTGAGTATGTTCTGAATGCACTAAATCCCTTATACAAATATAAACATACATTCCTTCTACACAGAATGTACACAGTCTGTCTTTTTCACTTACTCAACCCAATGTTAACCTCTTAAAGTTAGTTAGCTTTTGGCATTGAGCCAAACTTGCGGTGAGACGTCTGCAAGTAGTGATTTGTGTTCGGTTTACATTGAAGTCTGTTTAGGTGTTTCCTATCCTTCAGTCTGGTTGCTTATCCATGAATTTATCTTATCTACAAGTATAACAGCTTGAGAAGATCAGAAACAGTCTCTAATCCCAAACACTGAAACCTCCCAGCAGTGGTTGGAGTATTGTTGCAATGATTGCAATTAAACATGATAATTGCAAATTGCTATCTGTACACAGCAATGTTGCAATTACATATCTAGGCAAATTCAGGAGAGATAAAAGGTTGTTACTAGTAAGCATAATGAAGAAGCTACACACAGATGCAGGAACAAGGAGAAGAACAGAACCAGATTGTTGCTGGGATGTGCTGTGAATGGGCTTCAGTCCAGCTACCATAATGAAGGCACAGCTGAAACATCCAGTGAATAATGAAGGGCAGAGGTGGTTAAATGTGTCTCCTTTCTTTCAGTTTCTCTCCATATCTCTAGCTGCCCTAGT